>NW_012103587.1:6125723-6134356 GCF_000951045.1 Mandrillus leucophaeus
GCCTGTAGTCCCAGTTACTCGGGAGGCTGAGGCGGGAGAATGGCGTGAACCCGGGAGGCGGAGCTTGCTGTGAGCTGAGATCCGGCCACTGCACTCCAGCCTGGGCGACAGAGCGAGACTCCATCTCAAAAAATAATAATAATAAAATAAAATAAAATATCTTTTCATGCTGGTGTTTCTTTTCTGCTTTGACATGCTGAGATCCTGTTTTAGCTGCAGGATGGTTTGAGCGTGGCTTTGGTTATCTATTAAAGCTTCTTTGATCTCTTAGCTCAAGCATTTCAACGAAGCATATGGTGTCTGCTTGCAGGGGATCTTGTGTGGGTGCATTTTCTGGTGCTCTTTGATAAGGAGCAGGGTATGAACATTTGGTTTGAGCATGACAGCTTAATGACTTTCCACGATAACTTCTTGTATCAAAGATTATTTCCCTTAAGTCTAGGAGTTGAAACAATGTATTTTGCTAGAAAATAAATAAGCTTGGAAGGAGGAAATGAGAATTTTCATTGTGGCTTGCAATGCTTTTGCCTTTTAAAATCTCATGACATGTGCTTTCATTAAATAAAAATTCCCCCCTTCTTTTTTTCTTTATCTCGCACTTTGTTCCACGTGGCTTCGCTAAGAAATTTGAAAGTGAGCTAATGTGGAAGGTAAATCCAGAAAAATTTAATGCAGTTTTTAGTTTCAACTTGAAAGTTGCTGTTATGCCTTCAGTTAAGTTTTAGATGAAGTGTTTTTGTGGTTTTATACAATTTGATTTTTTTCCTTGATAAATTATTTTTCCCTAAATAGTTATTAATGAGAGCAGAGGCATGCTAATAAAATTAAAAATAAGAGAAATCTCTAACTAAAAATACTCATAAAATGTGATTTTGAAAATTAATATGTAGAGCCCAAAAAAGGCTTTCATTGGACTGTGTGCTTTTTCATGATAAGATATTATGGATAAAGAGTAATTCAGTTGTTTAGGATAATTCGAGCAAAAGGCATCAGCAATGGGAAATGGAAAAGTGGGGTCAGCCGGAGGTCATTCTTTTTGCAGATATTATGAGCACAGAACTGTACGCAGGGCCCTGTGCATGCCCTTGGGAGGGACATGGAGATAGGAGGAGAATGTGGGCAAGTATCAAAAGAGGTTGGTCCCTGTGGTAGGTGTTATGATAGCGTGGGGCGGAGATGTTACTTCTGGACAGAATGATGGGAAAGTGTCTCAGAGAGGGGGCATTGCCTTCATCTCAGAGGATGAATAGGTTTTGGGGACAAAGGATGACATTCCTGGTAGAGAGAATGCAGGGACACAGACACTGATATTGTTTGGCTGTGTCCCCACCCAAATCTCATCTTGAATTGCAATCCCATAATCTCCACGTGTCACAGGAGGTCATTGAATCATGGGGGTGGTTACCCTCATGCTGTTCTTGTGATAGTAAGTTCTCAAGATCTGATGGTTTTATAAGGGACTTTTTCCCCTTTGCTCTGCACTTCTCCTTGTTGCTGCCATGTGAAGAAAGAGGTGTTCACTTCCCCTTCCATCATGACTGTAAGTTTCCTGAGGCCTCCCCAGCCCATTGGAACTGTGAGTCAATTAAACCCTCTTTCCTTTGTAAATTATGCAGTCTTGGCTATGTCTTCATTAACAGCGTGAGAACAGACTAATACAGACATGGATGGGGTGTAGTGGGTAAATTAATCAGTAGGTAGGCTTTCCATAATCTACATAAGCTTATGAACTATATCTGATGAAATACTTTGAACAGAAACCAGAGAGGCAGCGGAGCATAGTTTTACAAATTCAGCCCCAGGAGTCAGCCTGAATGTGAGTACTGGCCCAGCAACTTTCTAGCTGTGTGATCCTGGTTAGGTTATAGAACTGTCTGAGCTTCGGTGTCTTCATGTGTAAAAGGCAGGTAATGATAACCAGGTTGTTGGAAGAAATAAGCTAATGCATGTAAAGAACTCAGCATATGTTCTGCACAGAGTAGGTGGCCGAGAAGTATAGATTATTAATAGCAACAACAGCAATAAACAAAAAAATTGTGTATGGCTATGAATTTTTCTCTTGAAATAGATTTCCGGGAATTCTTTTAAATTTTCTTATGCATCCAAATTTGCTGAAGGCTAACAGCAAATTTTCAGTGACTTGGTGACCTCAGGGATGTCAACAAGCTGAACATTACCAATCCTTTGGGTTAAATCTCAGGCTTTCTGGTCAACTGAAGGAGCTGGGGTTTAATAAACACGTGAAACATCTCCTTGCCAGAAGAAAGGAAACAAAGTTTCTAGAAAGCAGCATTATTTCAGTTAGTATTATAAACTGTTGGGATATCATCATATTCTTTAACCAGCTTGGTTTGTACTTCATAATGCCTACTGGTAAAGTGTAAATGAGAATAGAAATTGAATATGCCTTCACTCCTGGCTCATCAGGAGTAGCAGCTGGGAAGAAACTGCAGGCACGGCATTAGCCAAATGCGTTTAGACCCTCTGCCTGTATCTTTCAATAAATGCTTAGAATTTTGTGTTACACTTGCATACATTTAGGAATTTTTTTTCAGTGTTTTAAAGCTCTATTCATTGTCGATAAGACCAGGAGAGGCATGGGTGTTCATTGTTTTGTTGAAGACTTTGCTGTTGGATGAGCCAGATATGGTAACTATATACTGCAGCTTTGTCCTGAGTGGCTGGAAAAAGTGAAGCAGCACGCTAGGTCCTCTCAGTACCTCAGTAAGCAAACTTACCTGAGGCCAGGTCGCTGCACAAGATGAGGTCATTGCACAAGACGAGGTTGCACGAGATGAGGTCGTGTCATGGCGAGGTTTCTGGTGGTGAGGAGTGTGGCGGCTGCCCTTGGGAACACAGGGGTTCCTTTCAGGCAATCAGGGAGCTTCTCTCTACTTCCCAGTTCTGGAGTGTTCGGAGGTGTGGCAGTGCCGCTTAATCTCAGATGTGTAGTTAATCAAAAAAGTACACACTTGAGGCTGGGTGCAGCGGCTCACACCTGTAATCCCAGCACTTTGGGAGGCCAAGGTGGGCGGATCACTTAAGGTCAGGAGTTTGAGACCAGCCTGGCCAATATGGTGAAACTCTGTCTCTACTAAAAAAAAAAAAAAAAAAAAAAGTACACATTTGAGATTAAGCTTGGCCGAGTACAGTGGCTCATGATTGTAATCCCAGCAGTTTGGGAGGCCAAGGCAGGAGGATCGCTTGAGCCCAGGTGTTCGAGACCAGCCTGGGCCCCACATAGTGAGACCCTGTATTAGTTCTCACACTGCTATAAAGAACTACCTGAGACTGGGTAATTTATAAAGAAAACAGGTTTAATTGGCTCCAATTCCTCAGGCTGTACAAGAAGCACAGCCAGGGAATGCCTCAGGAAACTTTCAATCACAGCGGAAGGCGAAGGGGAAGTAGGCGCGCGTCTTACGTGTCTGGGTCAGGAAGAAGAGCTCGAGGCTGGAGGTGCCACACACTTTTAAACAGCCAGATCTCCTGAGAACCCAATCATGAGACAACACTGGGGGATGGTGCTAAATTGTTAGAAACCACCCCCGTGATCCAATCACCTCCTACCAGGCCCCACCTCCAACACTGGGGATTACAATTTAACAGGAGATTTGGGTGGGGACACAGATTCTAACCATCAGACCCCATTTCTAATATGTATATATATATTATATCTTATATATGTACACATGTACATATAATATACATGTGCATATACATACAATAATATATTACATATTATGTACTATATACATATATATGTGAGATTAAGCTTATGGATTATTTTGTATTGGTGGTGCTCTCTGTAGCTCTCATTATTATTTTCTTCCAGTATTTTTCTAATAAGACTTTAACATTTGACTTTTTTCTTCTGCAACACGTATAGCAGTTACTGTGTCCCAGGCACAGTTCTAACAGCAAGCAGAGAGGCAGCAGAGCATAGTTTTACAAATTCAGCCCCTGGAGTGGGCCTGAATGTGAATACAGGCTCCGCACGTCACGTCTTCTAAGTCATTTACTCCTCCGAGCAATCCCAAGGTTCTAGAGTTCTCCCTGGACAGATGAGCAAACTGACACGCGGAGAGGTCCGTTAATGTGCATGAGGCTAGTTTGGTGCCTGGGGGGGCCTTGACCCTGGCCCTCTGTATCCGGAGTCCCCTCAGTCTGGTGCTGCCTCTTTCTGGCCTCCAAACATCCACTATTCACTACGAGTTTGCTTAAAAACTTGTGGCCTATCTCTGAGGAGCAATAAGTTTGAATATGTTGCCATTAATTTTTGCGTGAATTCAACAAGTGTGTTATTAGCTCTCAGGGATGCAACAGGACGGAACACAGTCCCTGCCCCAAAGCACCTGTTCTAAAGTAGGAGTCAAGTTGGGACTGGAGGATGTTAGGTTGTGACTAATGCAAAGGCTGCCCCTGGCCTTTAAGAAGTTGAGGTGGAATTCACATGCCACGAAATTCACCATTTTAGAGTGCACAAGCCAGTGGGCTTTAGTCTATTCACAAAGTTGTGCAACCATCACGCCCATCTCATTCCTGAATATTTTTCTCACCCCAAAAGGATACCCTTTATCCACTAAGCAGTCACTTCCCATTTCCCCCTCACCCCAATAACCCCTAATTAGATCCTAAGCAACCCCGGGTAACCGCTAATCTACTTTCTGTCTCTATGATTTGCCTGCTCCGGCCATTTCATAGACATGGAATCATACACTCTGTGGTCTTTTCTGTCTGGTGTAACTCATGTGGCA
The DNA here is from genome assembly GCF_000951045.1 of Mandrillus leucophaeus. Classification (NCBI taxonomy): domain Eukaryota; kingdom Metazoa; phylum Chordata; class Mammalia; order Primates; family Cercopithecidae; genus Mandrillus; species Mandrillus leucophaeus. Next base: position 6,130,481 of record NW_012103587.1, read on the forward strand.
TCGTGTTTCCCAAGCTCACCCTTGTTGTGGCTTAAGTCAGCACTTCCTTGTCATGGCTGAGTGGCGCTCCCTTTGTGTGGACAGGCACGTCACGATTACTCATTCATCAGCTGGTGATCAGGTCCTGGCCTTTCCAACTGTTTCTGAGAAGTCATCCTGTTAAAAGATATTTTGATATGGTCAGATCTTTAGTCATAGACTTCCTAAGGATTCCAACCTATTCTGCCTGAATGATTTTATGACAAAATCCTTCTGCATCATTTAAGCAACACTTTCACTGCAAAATTCGGTTGTTGTCCAATTGTCCCATTTCTGGAAACGACTCTGTCTCAAGACCTTAAGTTGGCTGAAGGGTTCTCACTCGCCACACACGGGTGTAGCCATACAGGCTCCTAACCAGAGCCTATAGGTATTCTTTGGAACATTCTCTGTCTTCTTTCTCTTTTTTGAGACAGAGTTTCACTCTGTCACCCAGGCTAGAGTGCAATGCCGCAATCTCGGCTCACTGCAACCTCCGCCCCTGGTTCAAGTGATTCTTCAACTTCCCGAGTAGCTGGGATTACAGGCACTCGTTACCACGCCCGGCCAGTTTTTGTATTTTTAGTAGGGACAGGCTTTCACCATGTTGGCCAGCAGGTGGGTCTCGAACTCCTGATCACGTGATCCCCACCCTCGGCCTCCCAAAGTGCTGGACTGCAGGTTTGAGCCACCATGCCCGCTCTCTCTCTCTCTGTGTTTTTTTTGGTGGTTTTTTTTTTTTTTTTTTTTTTTTTTTTTTTTTTTTTTTTTACTATTATTTTTATTATTTAATAGCTGGGCTCATAGTACCATTTCCTACCACTTTTTTCCCTCTCTGAATTGTTGAGTCTGGCTCTGCTGCCATTTGATGTAATTCGCTGGAGACTTAGCCTCATTTCAGGCTTTTGCTAACATGTATCTTTTTTTTTTTTTTTTTACTGTTTTAAGATCATTTATTAAAACACAGTCATTCAGAAGCCGTTGAGACATCAGGCAGCAGGAAGGAAGGTGGGCTGGAGCAGGCCCTGTGAAGGACCAAGGACAAAGTAATAGCCGCGGTTATGAAATTGCATTTTATTCTGATAAAGACTAATGTATGCCTGATAACCTAGCAATAATCCATAAGTTTGGTAGTTCACAACATTTTTAGAAAGCACATACGATTAACATTCAAATAAGGCACTATAAAAAGTTTTATAAAGAATGAAGTGTTTACTATAATTCTTTTAAGAAACTTTGGTTCATCTTGAAGGCTCGGTGAATTTTTAAAATATCAGAAGAAAAGGAAAATAAAATTTTTCCCCCAAAATACATAAGAACTACTTACTGGCACTTGTATTTTAAGTACCTGGAAAAAAATGGAACGGATTTTTAAAGGCAATTAATAACAGCTTGTACGAGGGTTTGTTTCATTTGATTTGGCACCAAGTCAAGAGTAAATACGCCACGGAAGACGCCATCGGGCATTTCCTCCACCTCTCACACTGCCCCACTTCTACCAGACCACACAGCACGTCAGCAACCATCCTTGCTGCCCCACTCAGGAATCACTTTAGATTCCAATTTTGTTTGTTTGTTGTTTTGAGACGGAGTCTCACCCTGCCCCTGAGGCTGGAGTGCAGTGGTCGCAATCTTGGCTCCCTGCAAATTCCACCTCCTGGGTTCACACCATTCTCCTGCCTCAGTCTCCTGAGTAGCTGGGGCTACAGGCACCCGCCACCACGCCCGGCTGATTTTTTGTATTTTAGTAGAGACGGGGTTTCACCATGTTGGCCAGGGTAGTTTCGATCTCCTGATCTCATGATCCACCCGCCTCAGCCTCCCAAAGTGCTGGGATTATAGGCATGAGCCCCTGCGCCCGGCCCACATTCCAGTTTTTAAATGGCTTCTCAGATGACACCAACAAAGTTTCTTTCCCCTTAAAATAAGGTGGCAGTGAATGCTCACAGGTATCGATTTCTTTGATCAGGAACAAAGAACTCCTTCAGGAAACTCACTTACTTTCCTGGTCCTTGTTAACCTATTGTGTACATTCTTTTTATTGGCACACCTGTTTACTAATTATGATTGATTGCTATTTATGCCAAGGGAGCATTTCCCAGGCATCTCTCATCTATTTACTCACGACAATGCGTGCTTACTTTATTTACATAGCGCCGCGGGTTTTCTTTTTTCTTTTCTCTCTTTTTTTTTTTTGGCAGGGGGTGGTACCATAACTTGTTATTTATCAGGGCAGATCATACATTTGGATCAAAAAGAGAAACCAGCAAGTAGATCCTAAAACACATTTCTTAACCTGAGTCACATCTGAAAACATATAGATTTTAATTACATTTTGTTGAAAATTCATTCAACTTTGGTGCTTTTCCAAGGACTTATAATGTTAATTTCTGACATAAATCATAACCCTTGGTACATATGTATTTTCAAAGGAAACAAGTCATCTTAAAGTAATATTTTTCGATATGCTAATGGATACGTTTTTGTAGCAAATTGAAAATTCTGAGTAAACTGAAAGTATGCTTAACAACAAAATAAATACAGCATGTATGGTTCGCACATACATTTCTTAGTAGCAGAGAATTTGTGTCTTACAACAAATCTGTAAACCCAGTTGCTTTCTTTCTGGAATTTTATAGTGTCTCACCATGTTCCACAATGCTGGAAATGTCTTTTTTGCCATCAATCTGTGCAAACATTTCTGATCACCCATTTTCCCCCAATGGCATGTAACTTTTTTTTTTAACTTTTCCAGGAAAATATGGAAACTTTATCAACCACTTATTAACTGAACAAAAAGTAAGATTACTACCAAACGCTCTTTTAATTTTGCTCTAACAGATGTTTTAAAAGTTCAGACATCACTGATGTTTTTGAAGATAGCTGCATAAAACACACTAGGTGATTTCAAAGGATGCATCTTAGTATCTGACTCATTTGGCACATCCTTAGCATCTAGAATAAAATCAGCAGAAATAAAAGTAATATAATTTTCAAAGAATTCATACATACTGGAAGTCTTAGGAAAAACAGCTTCTAAATGCAAGGACTATGAGACGTGCCCATCTTACTACTAATAGTGCCACACATTTTTCCTCACGGAGTAACTGAAGCTTTCTGGCTTGTTTGAGGAACTTTAGTTTGTAGGAAAGCATCACCATAGGGCCAAATCTTGTTGGTTCCTATTCTGGAGAATGTTTCCAACACCTCTTTTTTCCTGGTAATATTCCAGGACTGGCTTTGTTTGGCTTCCTAAGCCTGTAGTCTCTCGATAACCGTCTCTGGTTTATCCTCCTCACGCTGAATGAGAGGCTCCCTGTCAGAGCATCAGTGCCCACAGTTTTGGGAGGGTTGAATTCAGTGTTGTAGACTCGGCCGCTGGCGGGATGAATCCAGCGAGCAGTAAGGCGTTGTTTAATGACCTAAAAGGACACATTCAGGTTAATCACTGTGTTGATCTGATCTGCTCTATCTGGGGCTTCTGCCTGTGAAAGTGTCCTTGGAAAAACCATCCAACAGCTAGACTAGGTGAGATTTTGCAGCTCCTGAAGGGTCAGCTGAGATGACGTAATCTGGAATGAGTTTCTCGTGGTCAATGAAAGCCTTGGCTAACATGCCAATTTCTTTCTTTCTTTCTTTCTTTCTTTCTTTCTTTCTTTCTTTCTTTCTTTCTTTCTTTCTTTCTTTCTTTCTTTCCTTCTTTCTTTCTTTCTTTCTTTCTTTCTTTTTTTCTTTCTTTCTTTCTTTCTTTCTTTCTTTCTTTCTTTCTTTCTTTCCTTCTTTCTTTCTTTCTCTTTCTTTCTTTCTTTCTTTCTTTCTTTCTTTCTTTCTTTCTTTCTTTCTTTCTTTCTTTCTTTC
>NW_012103587.1:6134406-6146934 GCF_000951045.1 Mandrillus leucophaeus
CTTTCTTTTGTTCTTTCTTTCTATATTTATATATACTTTAAGTTCTGGGGTACATGTGCACAACATGCAGGTTTGTTACATACCTATCTATGTGCCATGTTGGTTTACTGTACCCATCAACCCGTCATTCACCTTAGGTATTTCTCCTAACATTATCCCTCCTCCAGCCCCCGACCTCCCAGCAGGCTTCAGTGTGTGATGTTCCCCTCCCTGCGTCCATGTGTTCTCATTGTTCAGCTCCCACTTATGAGTGAGAACAGGTAACACGCCAATTTCTGTGCCCCACAGCATGTTGTACTGGAGCAGATCCTCGCTGGAGAGGTGCTTCAGCTCCAAGTGTTTGGTGATGCGCAATGACACGGTGCCCTTGCCCAAGCCCGGGGCCCCCATGGTCACCGCGCACAGCAGCCGCGAGGACACCCCCATGGCCTCAGACCGGGGCCCGCGCCACGCTGGCACCAGGGCTTTGGCCTGGCCCGTGCTGGCCGGCTAGCAGTGCCACTAGCAGGCGGCGACCGCTGACATTTATCTTTGTCTCTTTTCAGGTCGATCCAGTGTTTACAAGGGAAGTAAAAGCCAAAGTGAGAAGGTAAGAGTTGGTGGAGACCAGTCATTTTGCAGAACGGGAAGCCTGAGTGGCCTCTGAGTTACCTGAACTCACATTTATCCAGTCCCAGACACTATTCCAAGCAGTTTCCAAGTGTTTCCTCGTGTGGTGCATCCTCCCAGCGAGCCCATGGCATCCTAGGCACCAGTATTTGCCCAGGGAAATGCCAATAAAAACCACTTTGTGATTATAATTTTTAACTGATCACATTGGCCAAAATGGAAAGATTTAAAGTCTCAAAGGTTTGGAAGAATGGAGGGGTATTTCCCCTTTGTCACAGCCTGTCTGGGGAGCAATTTGTTGGAGTGTTGGTTATAAGTTGCGTTTGTCAGCCGGGAACCCAACAGCACAGGCTTGAACACATTGAGGTTTCATTGCCCACATCGACAAGTCTGAGGGTGGTCAGTCAGGGAGCAAAGTGGAGGCTTCGCGGAGACCTCAGGGATTTGGCGCTTGTCTCTGTCCTGCCTTCCTCGGCCTGTGGCTCCCGTTCTGAAGGTGACGTGGTGGCTTTAGAGCTGTGTCATCAGTCTGCGTTGTAAGTGGGGCGATGGGAATGAGCAGACCAGAAGGATGTGGGTCTCATTTGGGTCAGCCTCCTGTAAAGTGGTGTCCTCACAGCCCCCGGGATTCCAGCCAGACTCGTTGGCCACACCAACCACCAAGGGCACTGACAAAGACTGGTTTTTTCCCCATCTATAATCAGGGATCTTCAGATTGCTCCTAGGTGCAGATGCATGTGTGCAAAAGTATCACCTGCTCAGGGAAGGGAGGCATGGCAGAGCCGTGAGAGTGGTGGCCAGTGGTGGGGACTGGGAAGATCAAAGAAAGGTGAAGATTTACATTGTGTGGTGAAAAAAATAGAACAAGGCAAAATGTCTATGACAAAATAGCTGTCAACGCTGTGTGCTGGGAACAGGGCTTTTGTGACATTATCATCACTATTTAGTATTTCTATTTCCATTCTTTTTTCTTTTTTTCTTTTTTGAGACCGAGTCGTGCTCTGTCACCCAGGCTGGAGCGCAGTGGCAAAATCTCAGCTCACTGCAATCTCCGCCTCCCGGGTTCAAGCAATTCTCCTGCCTCAGCCTCCCAAGTAGCTAGGATTACAGGTACACACCACCACGCCTGGCTAATATTTGTATTTTTAGTAGAGATGGGGTTTCACCATGTTCGCTAGGCTGGTCTTGAACTCCTGATCTCAGGTAATCCACCTGCCTTGGCCTCCCAAAGTGCTGGGACTACAGGTATGAGCCACTGCACCTGGCCTGTTTCTATTATTTCTATTCCTATTATCTTATTAGTATTTTAAAAAATTATTTGAAAAAAAGTTGAATTATTAGAAAAATGTTTTCTAAATCATACAGAGAAAATGGCACAAACCTTATCTCTGACTCTCCTAGCCCTTGAGAGCAGGTGTCTTTATTGAGCGTACTGAAAACAAAAGCAGACATGTTAAGCAACTCCCCCCCTCCCTTGTCAGGGACATGAGCTGTAAGGATTTCCACCCCAGTATATTTCTCCCGGCTGAACGCTTGGTCAACAATGCTTACTTGCTGATCTAAAGTATTACACCCAAACTGTCATCTCTCCTCCTCCCAGCTGCCTACCCATGAGATTCTTGGAATTAGAGCCCCTCTTCCTGCTTTGTGTTTCAGGGCCGCTGGGGTTCGATTGATTGGAGAGATGCCCCAAGAAGATTTGCACGCGGTGGTGAAGAATTGCTTCGCGGTGGTGAACAGCTCTGTCTCTGAAGGCATGTCAGCTGCAATTCTGGAGGTAATTATGTAACTCGAGTACTGAAATTGGGAGTATGAAATTGTCCATCACTCCTTTTCTTATTTATGGAGGTGACGACTTTGTCAATAGCATTCTGCACTTCTCAAAGCTAAAAAGGCCAAGCAGCATACCCGTTGGAGTTCAAAAGTACCTTTGAAGTTCTATCTGGAAGTTTAAAAATATCATTTCATTTCTCATTGCTATTTCTCCTTGCCAGCGATGACGTAAAATAAAACTGGGATGGCATTGCCTCTCTGACCGTCTAAATATCTCTGACAGGAAGGCAGCTAAGGTTACGAAAGATTGGGCCAGGAAACAGGATGAAGGTGTTTTTGCAGGAAGCCTCCTTTTACTTGATCTTTTCTCTTTCTTTTCCATATTTTCTGTAATTCCAGAGCTTGAGGGAGGAGAAGAAAGGGCTGGACTTTGCAGGTGGCAGGAGACAGGGGCAGGGTAGTGATCACAGATGACGGGGTGGCGTGGGGGCCAGGGTGGATCTGATCTCTTTATCTAGCAGTCAGCTCTGTAAAATCGCTTCATCTTTTTTGACAAAATGTGTCTATCCCAGCACCACTCTGCAATTCCCCACCAGCGTATCTGTGTTTTCAGGACCGAGGTTGGAGTGGGAAGACCGTGCTCTTGAAACCGGGGCAGGTTCTGGCTGGGCTGTGTCCCCTCTTCTGTAAAAGGTCCTGGAAATCCTCGCATCCCCTTTGCAATGGGACCACCTACAACATCTCCTCCTCCTTGAGAGGTTTTTGACTGGGGCATTTTACCATGATCTTCGATGCTTGATGTTAGCTCCTGGGGAGGATCACTGGCCTGTGTCTAACAGAAAAAGACGTTCCTTCTCTTGTTTTGGGGTTAGTTCATTGCCTTGGGGGCTCCTGAAGAATGAACCCAGAAAAGAGCAGGCTGGACTCACTCATGCCAACACCAGCCTTTGGCACCGGGTTTTCCTCATGTGATTAAAGCACCCAGTACCACATGCGTGGCACCCCTGGTGGTTCTCGGCGCACATGCTGCACACGACAGACATGGCGTAAGCATGCATTGATGGGCACATGATAAAGCCTGTTTTCCTGTCGAGAGAAACGTGGCCACTGCTTCCTGAGGTCTTTGGCCCAGGTTTCATGTGTTCTTTCTGAATATGTGGATTTCTTATTTCAGTGTCTACTTAGATTAATGCTGTTACTTTATCATAAGTCTTTGGGATATCCATGTATCCCCTTGGATACCGGGTGAATGTACTGAACTTACTAACAAAAGTTAAGATCTGCAAACCTTAGGGGTCCAGAGAGAACGTGGTAAACTAGGAAAAAAATCCTCTCCCTACGTTTAAGAAATGCCTGACATTGTGTGCATAATATTTGCTCTTAATTTGGCATCATTTATAAAAGAAGAAAAAAACCTCAAAAGAAAAAAACACGGAGGGAGCCGGTAACAGCTGTGTATCTGTGCTCATGAATCTGCTGTTAGATGCTTTCAAAGTGCAAAGTGTGAGTTTGTAACGTGATCATCCTCAGCCAGACGTCAGCACCTCAGTTTAGGGGTTGTTGCTAGTATTAATCTCCATTGTCCTTTCAAATCAGCTCCCAGCTGCAGTCCTCTGAGCAGTATGTTAGCTTTAAAAGTGTATATGCTGATGGCCCCAGTATTTGAGCTATTGTGAATTGCTCCTTTGTAGGTAAATATACATGTTTTTTCAACTTCTTAAGGAAAGGTAGAGTGGAATTCGGGAATGATTTTACAACCAGCACACACAGCATTTCACTGCCGCTGTCAAACCTCATTTACTTCAAAGCAAAGGCAGCTGTTGGCAATTCCAACTGCCTTAAAATGTTGATGTTGTGTTCCTTTTGAAAACTCCCAAATAACCTTTGGGCGAAGGGTTTTGAATGAAGCTGATTTTGGAGGAGTGGTAAGGGTGCATTTCATTAGAATCAATTCAGATAGCCAAAGCGTTTAATCATGGAATAAGTGTCTATCACTTTTGAAGGAAGTGATCTTTTGACCTTTCAGAATTAGCTGTATTTTCCCATGGAAGCATATACGCATCCCATTTGCAGAAACACGTTTCTTACTGATAAACTCCGAAAATCAAACGTTAGCTGGATGCGTGGGCGGCGGCGTGAACACTTCTACAACTAATCAGTTGTTTCCAGTTTTGAGCTTTTTTAGAGTTGAATCCTGCAGACAATTACATTAAAAGTATATAAACAGTTATTTGCTCATCCCAGCCGTCACGATTAGGCTCTTTTCCCGGCCCCAGAACACACACACGCGCGCGCACACACACACACGTATACACATAGGTGCACACACATGCTCACACACATGCACCGACAGATGCATGCACGCACACACACGCTCTGCCTGAGAGAGGAAGCCCATCTTCTAAAGCAGAGAGGAGCACCTGCAGGAAGGAGGTGATTCCTGGCCCCTTGGCTTCCAGACTCCAGCCCTAGTGATTGAAATAGGATTGCACCTAGTGATTGAAATAGTGAGGTCATTCAAGGTGACTCTGTGACTCTGTGTCACTTTAACCTCGACTAGTGTGTCAGCGTGTTTGTGTGTTTGTAAGTGTGTGTGTGGATTCGGCGGTGAGATGCCTTTGCCGCTTTGGAAAGTTGAAGGGCCTTTTGAGTTTTCATCATTAGGAAGATGCTACTGGCACGTATTTGGGATGGAGCAGCTGCAGGGAGGTGGGGTGCCGGTTCAAGGTGCCAGAATACGGCTAATTCTGAAAGGTCAAAAGATCAATTCCTTCAAAAGTGACAGACACTTACTCCATGATTGAACACTTTGGCTATCTGAATTGATTCTAATCAATTCATTGCATCAGAGTTGTACCCAAAATGCTGTTGGCACCCCCATTGAGAATCACTGTAACCCCAATTATGTAAGATCCAAATGCGCTGTGGGCACATCCAGCCCAACGCCATCGCCACGTGACAAGCAATGCTTGTCTGGCTTGACAGACGCCCAGTAAAGACCATTAAAATGCAAGCCAACCTCCCTGCAACAAAATCTAGACATGGGGGTTTCGAGCCCCAGGTATGTACCAGAATTACCTTGAAGCCTAAACAATCATAGGTACAGGTGATGGTGGCCACCCCTCACAAATCAGGCTTCACTTGCTTTCAGGAGGGGCCTGGCTGCTGAGTTTCTTACGACTGTTCTGCAGGGTAGAACAGAGGCAGTGTCTGTGTAAACCTTTATCAGCCCTGCTGAAAATGGCATCCTGGCCACAAAGGCTTTTACAAAGAGTCTCATATGAAGTTTCCCTCTGCCTGATAAGAGCTTGGAGAGCTCATCTGGGGAAAATAAGAAATCAAGTGAGTTCTCATAGGAGCAGAGAGTAGAATGGGGGTAGCAGAGACTGGGAGTGTGCGGAGTGGGGAGATGTTGGTTGAAGGACCTGAACTTCCAATTAGGAGGAATAAGTTCAAAAGATGTGTACTGCACATCATGGCTACTATAGTTAATAACAATATATTGTATCCTTGAAAATTGCTAAGAGTAGGTCCTAAGTGTTCCCACCACACAAAACAAGTATAAAGTAATGCATATGTTAATTAGCTTGCTTTAGCCATCCCACAGGGTAGATGTATATCAAAACATCATGTTGTGGCTTGGCGGGGTGGCTCACGCCTATAATCCCAGCACTTTGGGAGGCTGAGGCAGGTGGATCCCCTAAGGTCAGGAGTTCGAGACCAGCCTGGCCAACATGGTGAAACCCTGTCTCTACTAAAAATACAAAAATGAGCCGGGTGTGATGACTTGCACCTGTAATCCCAGCTACTAGGGAGGCTGAGGCAGGAGAATTTCTGGAACCCGGTAGGCGGAGGTTGCAGTGAGCTGAGATCACACCACTGCACTCCAGCCTGGGTGATAGAGCGAGACTCCATCTCAAACAAAACAAAACAAAACAAAACAAAAACCCATCATGTTGTACACTGTAAATGTAGGCAATTTTTGCTTGCCAGTTTTTTTTTTTTTTCCCTAATCAATTAAGTTCAAACACGAAGGTGTCAGGTGCATCTTGGATCCTGACATTTCATTTGTCTTAGTTCCAGAGTGGGATCCCTGACACTGGCTCTGAACTGCTTTCTGTCCCAAGCCTGTGAGTCGTGCACGGTGCCCCCCTGTGGACTCACGGGGCACGTTCTGAGGGCAAGCACACTCACCTCCGTGCGCCGTCCGCCCAGGCACCGGCCGTCTCCGCACCTGTCAGGCCCAGCTGCACACCGTCGCCATTGTCCAGGAGTTCTTCTCTCCTTAAGACGTTTCCTTTGTTAAAGGCACTTTTTGTTGGTTTCTCAAGAGGTGACTTCAGAACTAGGTTTCTGTAAATGTGCAACCCTCAGATTCCACTGAAGTCTCTTTGCCCTCTGTTCATTTCACAACGTCGTGAGCGGGTTGCATTGCGTCTTTTCTGCTGAACTGCGGTTTTCCTTGCAGGCAGGGCCGTGCCCTCCACAGTGTGGAATCCTTCCCTGCGTCTCCCCTTGCGCCGTGGACCGTCAGGTGGGATGAGTATGTTCATGCCTTCTGTCATTCAGCAGAAGTGGGTAGAGTGCCGGGTCTGCCAGGCTCTGGAGACGCTGCAGCGGACAGACGCTAAAGGGCCTTGTTATCATGGAGCCCATGTCCTTGTGAGGGACTGAAAGAAGAGCTGGGAGACGGGCAGGAAGCAGGCAAAGGGAAGAGGGAACAGAGAACTTTAGGATGTAGTAAGTGCTGAGGAGGAAGCGCAGCAGCAGACAGGACAGTGGGCGGTGGGGATGTGCTCAGGGAGGCTCCATGGTGGCGTGGGCTGAACGGTGGCCCCTCCCCAAATGCCTGTGTTGAAGTCCTCGCCCCGGCGTCTCAGAATGGGAACGTATTTGGAGAGAGAGGTAATCAAGTGAGAATGAGGTCCCTGAGCAGGAGTGTGGGGTGGGGAGGGGGAGGCTAAAAAGGGAAATTTCTTTCTTTTTTTTTTTTTTTTGAGACAAAGTTTCACTTTTGTTGCCCAGGCTGAAGTGCAATAGCCAATCTCGGCTCACTGCAACCTCTGCCTCCCAGGTCCAAGTGATTCTCCTGCCTCAGCCTCCCAAGTAGCTGGTATTGCAGGCACACGCCACCGGGCCTGGCTAATTTTTGTCTTTTTAGTAGAGACGGGGTTTTACCATGTTGACCAGGCTGGTCTTGAACTCCTGACTTCAGGTGATTTGCCCACCTTGGCCTCCCAAAGTGCTGAGATTACAGGCGTGAGCCACTGCGCCCGGCCTAATATAGCTTTAATATAATTTTAATTTACTTTATCTCGATGTCTGCTTCTAAGGTCACCTGTTTTTTACTTGGGATTTATGGGTGTGAAGTGCATTCTCAAGACCTAGGACAGGTCACTATGCTCTATAAAACTTACTGAGTCAGGTAGGAAGCCCACCTGCTACTATAATCTCATCTGCAGTTATAACAATGCCCAGAGACAGATGTAAATTCTGTAGTATTAAGCCATTTAGTCTGGACAGGCACGGTGGCTCACACCTGTAATCCCAACAGTTTGGGAGGCCAAGGTGGATGAATTGCTTGATCATAGGAGTTTCAGATGATTGTGGAAAACACAGCAAGACCCCATCACTACAAAAATTTTTTAAAACCATTAGCTGAGGATAGTGGCATGTGCCTGTAGTCCCAGCTACTAGAGGGGCTGAGGTGGGAAGATTGCTTGAGCCCAGGAGGCGAATATTGCAGTGAGCTGAGATTGAGCCATGGCATTCCAGCCTGGGCAACCGAGTGAGACCCTGTGCCCCCTTCCCCCGCAAAAAAAGGTTATTTAATCTTCCCCACTACCCTTATGAAGGAGATACTTTTATCTCTGTTTTACCTCAGGGGAACAGTCAAACAGTTGGGGGAGGTTGAGATGTTGACCCAAGATGGTACGAGTAGCATCTAGTGGAACCAGGTTTCACACCCAGGCCGATCAGCTTCAGAGCTTCCCTTACAAATGTTATCATTTGTTTACTTTTAAAAAGTCTAAAGTCTATAGAATAACTGAAAGAATGGTGCAGCGAATACCTGTGTACTCTTCACCCACGTTCATCCTCCTGCTTCCTCTTCCTCTCCCCTGTCTCTCTCCATACACATACACCCTCTTCCTCTCTCTTTCTTTTGCCAGATCATCTGAAAGAAGGTGGTTGATCCCAGCACAGCTAATATTTCTTTCTGGAACTTTGTGGAACAGGTGTCCTCTCCTGCACCTGGGAAGACATGAGCACGCCTGGGAAAATTCAGTGTTAGTCAGATTACATCACTGGATATGCACTCCATGCGTAATTCCCTCGGTGTTGTATTTTTTTTTTTTTCCAGGCAGGATCCACACAGCATTCATGCATTGCATTTGGCTTTGTGTCTCTTTAGTGTCCCCCAGCCCAGCTCCCCATAGCTCTCCATGACATCGAGCCCTCTGAGGGGCCCTGGTCAGTTGTCCTAGAGAACACACAGATAGATTGGGCTGATGCATTCCTTGGGGTTGGATTTACCTCCCACCTCCAGCTGGGACTCCACGCAGGTGATGTGTGCTTCCCACCACGTCAAACGGGAGACACATCGGTCAGCTCTTCCGGCTGTTGGTGACAGATGGCTCCACTGTGAAGCCTTACCTCTTCTCTGTAACTGATAAGTCATCCGTGGAGTGGTGCTTTGGGTTTTGGGAACACAGATGCTCCTCACCTTATGATGGGCTGCATCCCAATAAACCCATCACAAGTTGAAAATACTGTGAGTTGGCTAACACAGTGAAACCCCGTCTCTATTAAAAGTACAAAAAATTAGCCGGGCGTGGTGGCGGGCACCTGTAGTCCCAGCTACTCGGGAGGCTGAGGCAGGAGAATGGCGTGAACCCGGGAGGCGAAGCTTGCAGTGAGCTGAGGTCATGCCACTGCACTCCAGCCTGGGCGACAGAGTGAGACTGTGTCTCAAAAAAAAGAAAATACTGTGAGTTGAAAATGCGTTAAATACCCGTAAACTACCAAGTATCATAGCTCAGCCTAGCTGACCTTAAATATGCTCAGAAGACTTGAGTTTGCCTACAGTTGGGCAAAATCGTCTAACATGAAACTATTTTATAATAAAGTGTTGAATATCTCATGGAAGATATTATTGGATACTGTACTGAAAGTGAAAAACAGAATGGTTATATTGTTGCTGAAATATGGTTTTTACTGAACATGTGTTGCTTTTGCAGCACCATGAAGTCAAAAAATCTTAAGCGGAATCATTGTAAGTCGGAGACCATCCTGTTTCCTGATGACCTTTTACTTAACGGATTTGATCCGGATCCACTGGGATCCACTGTTGATCCCCAATCCTCGCCTGAGTCACTCATTACACTGGGGGTTACAGTGTGATGATTTTCTAATTCTGCTCTTCTCTCTACACTTAGTATATGTGCAGATTCTTCTGCAGAGAAGAGCCTTCCCTTTTCTTCCTCCTACTTTTCCTCTTCCTCCTCCTCCTCTTTCCTTTCATTTCCCTCTCATCACTAGGGAATCAGGTATTTTTGAAATTTAGTGTGTTACCATCTGTTACAATCATTATTCTTTTTGAAGTTGCAAAATTGTCCTGCTGTGGTCGGTGGGATCCCCTTGAAGTTGGCTTCTGTTTCCTTTCGACCTGACATCACTGAGCTTCGAGCACTGTAGAAAGAGAACTCCCAAAATGCCTCCTGTCCGGGCAGGCGGGGCCAGGGCTGCACACTGTGCTGTCGGGCTGTCGTCTTGTGGCCCAGCTGCTAGCTGCTGCCAGGCTGTGGGGTATCAGGTGCCTATCCCAGACCTTCGGAAATGGAAAGTCGGCTTCGTGACTCATCGGAAGGATAAATCGCTTTCCTTTTCCTTTTGTCTGCATGCCAGAGAGCTGAGTTTGGTTTTTGTGGCATTCATACTCCCTTGCCTGTGCTGGAAGGAAATGGCTTCCTCAGGGAAAGAGACGATGGTGATTAAAAACACATCCTCCAGGTGGTCGGTGAAGAGGTATCCAATGAGCATTCAGAGAGAGGGGCTTCTTTGTGACACTGCAATAATTACGTCAGACAAGCGATTACAGTATATAGTGTTTCAGAGCTTCCAAACATAGTAAGTAATTAAAGTTCAGATGTATTTTCAAACGTGCTATTGAGATTGGGATCTCGTTTTGGCAAGGCGTATTTTTTGTGAGGTGCCAGAGGTCCAGTTAACCCAAGAAGTTATTCCGCCCCACACTGGCTCACCTTGCCGCAGAGGCTCTTGAAATGACTGCCTTCTGCCCCCTTTCCTCCTGTCTTCTCCAGGCGATGGATTTAGGAGTTCCGGTGCTGGCCAGGAACATCCCCGGGAATGCTGCCGTGGTGAAGCATGAAGTCACAGGGCTACTGTTTTCCAATCCTCAGGTAAAGAAAAGTTCTTTCCCTCCATGCACTCGCCTCGTCTGAATAGTTTTCCTGTGTTTAATGGAGAGGGTCTTTCTGTTAGCGCTCAGTATTCCTGTCCTAGCCGGAGCCCTGCAGAGAGCGTGCTATCTTCTGTTATTACCTGGGCAGCTGCCTGGGTGTGCCACTAGCAGAAGCCTAGGGAACAGGAGCATTGAGTTCCATTCTTGATTCTGTTGCCAAGTTGCTGTACAGAGCTGGGAAAGATACGTCACCTCTGAGATGTCTGGATTTCTGATTTCTGAAATGGGTAGTCTCAGATACAACCTTGTATGTATGGAACATCTGCTGGCTTTCAGAGGACGAGCGCTTATGTGATCACTTTTCATTCCTTGAAACAAATGCACAAACTATGCAGGGTTCCTGCGTAAATACATGAACATGTGTGTACGTCGAGAAATAGAAGAAAGGGCCATGTACCTGTCCCTTGATTTAGCTGGTTATCCGGTGACTTCTGGGGTACACATGTGTGCCATCACCTCCCAGGAGCGTGGAAAGGTATTGCCCAGTGTAGGGGGCCACAGATGGTTCTGGGGATTCGTCCTCCAGGGTTTGCCTGCATCCAACACCCAGAGTGCCTCCTGCGGAGAGTGACCCTGGCCGAGTCTCCAAGCCTCACTTCGCCTTCCGGATAAGTGAAGCTTATTGTAACACCTGCCTCTTAGAGTTGTGACATGCGCTGAATGCATTGATGGCAGAGCTTTAGCGGTGCGCACGACACGTGCTGAGAGCTCACTAAACACCGATGTTATCAAAAGGGAAGGTGTTGGCTGGGTGCAGTGGTGCACTGGCTCACGCCTGTAATCCCAGCACTTTGGGAGGCTGAGGTGGGAGGATCATTTGAGGTCACGAGTTTGAGACCAGCCTGGGCAACATGGTGAAACCCTGTCGTTACTAAAAAGATTGAAAAAAAAAAAAAATGCTGGGCGTGGTGCATGCCTGTAATTCCACCTACTCGGAGGCTGAGGCAGGATAATCACTTGAACCTGGGAGAGGGAGGTTACAGTGGACCAAGATCACGCCACTGCACTGTGTCTGGGCAACAGAGTGAGACTCTGTCTCAAAAAAAAAAAAAAGGCATTGTCACTTCCTATCCCTAGTAAATAAAAATCTTTTTTTTTTTGAGACAGGGTCTCACTGTGTAGCCCAGACAGTGCAGTGGCGTGATCATGGCTTACTACAGCCTTGACCTCCTGGGCTCAAGCAATCCTCCCACCTCAGCCTCCTAAGTAGCTGGGACCACAGGCATGCGCCACCACTCCTGGCTAATTTTGTTTATTTTTTGTAGAGACAGGATCTCGCCTTTTTGCCCAGGCTGGTCTCAAACTTCTGGCCTCAAGTGACCCACCTGCTTGGCCTCCTGAAGTACTGGGATTATAGGCATGAGCACCACGTTCAGCGAAAATTAGCTTCTTAAAAAAATATTAGCTTCTACTACTAACCGTCTTTATTAAAGCACATATGCTCTTCCAAAATCCAGAAAGCTATGCTTCGAAACTGAAAACTCAAATACTTGAATATTCAGTTTTTAAGATTTCTTGCAGCAGATGTTTAATTCAAGTTCACTCTCCCTTTCTGTAGTGTGATGACGTGTCATGCTTTTCACTGCCTGCTTCTCACAGAGTTGTAAACAAATTCCAGCACAAACAACATGAAAACTTCATGGGGCGGTGGGTGGTGGGGTGTG
>NW_012103587.1:6146984-6161529 GCF_000951045.1 Mandrillus leucophaeus
GGAGGTTACAGTGGACCAAGATCACGCCACTGCACTGTGTCTGGGCAACAGAGTGAGACTCTGTCTCAAAAAAAAAAAAAAGGCATTGTCACTTCCTATCCCTAGTAAATAAAAATCTTTTTTTTTTTGAGACAGGGTCTCACTGTGTAGCCCAGGCTGGAGTGCAGCTGTCTCTTATACACATCTAGATGTGTATAAGAGACAGGGGGTGGGGGGTGGGGATAGAGATTACAAGCCGTGAGGTATCAGCAAGTCGTGAATGAATGCACTGACCATCCCGGGAAGGGGAAGGAAATAGCAAAGGTGGGACCCAGGCATTTGTCTGTTATTGTCTACAAAAGGTGTAGGTAGCACTGAAGGCTTCTCTTTTGATAGTAATATCTAAAAGCCCAAATAATATCCAGATAGGAAGAGTTTTCAGTAGTTACTTGTTGATTCTCCAAACAAAGGCTTATTGCTTTTTACCATACTCTATATCTCTCAAAATCAACTCCAGCCAAGCTTCAGGTCAGCGAATATTAATCTCCACTCTGGCAAAGTGTTCTGGATTTTTTTTTTTTTTCCGTCTCCCAAAAGGCAACGTCTATTTACTTTATAGCTCAATTTCAAAGGACCAAAGAAAGTACTCCAACTTTATCGGTGAACGTCTGAATAGCAATCCCTTATAAGTGGATATATTAGGCTGAACAGGAGAATGAAAGCAGTTTGGCTCTTCCTATTTCACACAGCCTCTTGTAAGATATTACGTTTAATGTTTGCAAATCACTATCGTGCCTCCGATGTATTCAGGTCATTTCTGCTAGTTACCGGCTTCCTGTGAGCCGTCAGACACAACTCTACAGCACTCAGGGAGTCTAGTTGCAGACTTATTTTGATTCCAGCACATTCATGTTCATTTCACAAAAGATGTTAAAAAAAATCAAACTCTTCTGGTTTTATGTTGGGGGAGGCTGTGATTCTTAACACGTGTTGAAAGAGCGCGCTAGACATGGATGTCGCACCTGGTTTAGTTTGGTTTTCTTTACAGTCTCCTTCCAGTTTTACCTAGCACGGGGTAGGAGCTGTTGCTTTAAAAACAATATGCATTTTAAATAAGTCAGGGACTATGATTCTATGAATCTGGACTAAGAAACTCAGATGAAAGGAACCACTAGTGGGTTGCCAGTGTTGGCAAGATTAATGTTAAATATGAGGCCGGGCACGGTGGCTCACGCCTGTAATCCCGGTACTTTAGGAGGCTGAGGTGGGTGGATTGCCAGAGGTTAGGAGTTCGAGACAAGCCTGGCAAACATGGCAAAACCCTGTCTCTACTAAAAATATGAAAATTAGCCAGGTGTGGTAGCGGGTGCCTGTAACCCTGGCTACTCAGGAGGCCAAGGCAGGAGAATCACTTGAACCTAGGAGGTGGAGGTTGCAGTGAGCCAAGATTGTGCCGAGATTGTACCAATGCACTCCAGCCTGGGTGACAGAGCTGGGTGTCTCAAAAATAAATAAATAAATAAATAAATAAGGATTTCCATATGCGTTGGAACCTGCATTCCATTTTTTAAGAAGGAATGTCCATGTCAGAGCGGTAGCCTTAGTTATGTATGCATATGTAGTATATTTTACCATGCTTGCTATTCAAATCAGTGTTAAATGTGCAGTTAGTAGTTCTGCATTCACTTTTATTTTCTAATTGAGAATGTAAAGAAACCTGATGTAAAAAGATGAAGTTCAACATGTTAGACTATACATTTAATACCCCAGTTAACTATTTTTTCAAAACAGAAAACTGATTTTACATACAGTAAAGGATGTGGGTGACTGTTAACGGGCATTCCTTATTCTTTTCATTTTGTGAATCTTTTATAAAATGGTATTAGTCAGGGTTCCCCAGAGAAACAGAACCAGTAGGAGATATATATAAATATGTGAGGAGATTTCTTATAGCAATTGGCTGACATGATTATGGAAGCCAGAAAGTTCCATTATCTGTTGTCTGCAAGCTGGAGGTGCAGGAAAGCCAGTGGTGCAATTCAGTACAAGGCTAAAGCGCCCAAGAATCAGGGGTGTGAATCCAAAAGAAGGAGGTCAGCATATGGAAGAGACACCTGCACCTCTATGTTTATCAAAGCACCATTCACGATAGCCAAGGTATGGAATCAACCTAAGTGTCCATCAGCAGATGAATATATGAGGAAAATGTGGTACATATACCCAGTGGAGTACTATTCAGCCACAAAAAAGAAGGAGCTATGTCACTTATGGCAACATGGCTGGAACTGGAGGAAATTATAGTAAGTGGAATAAGGCAGGCAAAGAAAGATGAATATCGTACATTCTTGGAGTCTGAAAGACTGAGACTCAGGAGCTCAGATGTCCCTGTGCAGAAGAAGATGGATGTCCCAGCTCAAGAAGCAGGAAGATTTCCCTTCCTCCGCCTTTTTGTTCTCTTCGGATTGGATGGTGCTGGCCTGCATTGCTGAGGGTGCAGCTTCCCTCTTCAGTTCACAGACTCAAATGCTAATCTCTTCCAGAAACAGCCTCACACACACACCCAGAAATAAGGCGCCACCAGCCATCTGGACATCCCTCAGCCCAGGCACACTGACACATAAAATTAACCATCATGAAAACTAAACCAACAAAAGGAAAAGAAATGTGACCTTTTTTTTTGGAAACCATAACACACATTCTGTGGGTCAGGCAGTTTTTTTGGGGGACTCTGTCCCCCTCCACCCTTGCTGACACTTGTGTCCTACGGTGGCCTTGTGTGTGTGCCCCTGTCCCCCTCCTCCCTTCCCAGCGCTTGTGTCCTACGGTGGCCCCGTGTGTATGCGCTCCAGTGAGGGGTCACACACGTCAGGCCTTCGAGGGTGGAGTGAGCTGCCTTGTGTGGTGGGATCGGGGCAGTCACACGTTCTCCTAGCTGTCTGTTGCAGACCTGCAGGGCTAGCTCTGGGTCCAGACACAATGTCCAGAGTCTTTGAATGAATATTCACATCTCGTGTAAGAAGGAACAGGACGAAGACACCGGCAATGGTTATAGCAGAGCCTCAATTAGCCTGGGCAGCAGCAGTGAGGTGTTTGGGGAAAGACGTGCTGACAAACAGATGTGGGCAAGGAACGAGTGGAGGGAGTCGAACACAGCGTGGCCTGTGCCGGGCAGGAGGTTCAAGCTTAGGTGTCTGGAGGGCACACAGGTATGCAGGGGGTGAAGTGGCCTGGTCAGGTGCAACCCTAGGGACCCTCGGGTCAGACATGCAGCCCTTGCTGCTGTTGAAGAGCGGCTGAAAGTCTGATTCTTATGTGGGTATTACCAATTTATAAATGTAGACAACTCAGTCAAATTCTAAAATGATTCTTTTTTTTTTTTTTTTTTTTTTTTTTTTGAGATGGAGTCTCTCTCCATCCAGCCCAGCTTGGAGTGCAGTGGTGTAATCTCGGCTCCCTGCAACCTTGGCCTCCCGGGGTTCAAGCGATTATTCTGTCTCAGCCTCACGAGTAGCTGGGACAACAGGTGTGCTCCACCATGCCCGCTAAGTTTTGAATTTTTAGTAAAGACAGGGTTTTACCATATTGGCCAGGCTGGTCTTGAACCCCTGATCTCATGATCTGCCCGCCTTGGCCTCCCAGAGTGCTGGGATTACAGGTGTGAGCCACTGTGCCCAGTCAAAATAATTCTTTTAAGCATGATAGGGATGTTGTTACACATTTGTGGGGAGATTTACTGCCAGCCTGTGAGCTCTGCTCTGGATCAGGGATACCCCTTTTCCACTGACAAATGAGAAATGTAACTCAGCCAGAGTACACTGTGCACACCAACGACAGTGGGTTACCCGAGGAGGACACATCAAGGGTGACGTCTGGTCCCAGGGTCAGGGCTGCCTCTGGCCATCACTGTCCTCTTCACTCCAGACAGAAGAGGTGTCAGCTGTCGCAGGAGGGCCTGCTGTGGGTTAGGCAGTGGAATGGGGTTGAGTCCAGAGTCGTACGGGCCGGAAAATAGGAAGGACTTGATGTGATAAAACAACAATGGGACGCCGGGTGCAGTGGCTCACACTTGTAATCCCAGCACTTTGGGAGGCCGAGGCAGGTGGATCACTTGAGGTCAGGAGTTTGAGACTAGCCTGAGCAACATGGTGAAACCCTGTCTCCACTAAAATGTAAGAATTAGCTGGGCGTGGTGGCGGGTGCCTGTAATCCCAGCTACTCAGGAGGCTGAGGCAGGAGAATCGCTTGAGCCTGGGGGGTGGAGGTTGCAGTGAGCCGAGATCACACCATTGCACTCCAGCCTGGGTGAGAGTGAGACTCCATCTCAAAACAAAAGCAAAAAGGTGTTTTTCTCTCTATGTGAAAATTAACGTGTGTTGGCTCCTATCATGCACAGGCACGTTAGGCAGAGAGCTTTTATGGAGTTCTTACGATATTCCCAGCACTGAGCTAGGTCCTGGAGGTGAAGAAATGAAACAGAAAGGGTGCAAGTCCTCAGGAATGCACAGTTGGCTGTGGGTGGTGCGCAGATGGCAGAGCATAGCATCAGGTAGCATGCCTTCTGCATTGTGGGCCCATCATGAGTGACACCTGTCTTAGTCTGTTCCGGCTGTGGTAACAGAACACCATAGACTAGGGACTTAGGCAACAAACATTTATCTCTCACAGTCCTGGAGGCTGCAATCCAAGATGGGCACCTGATAGACAGCTGTCTTCTCCCTGTGTCCTCACATGGTGGAAGGGCTGAGACAGTTCTCTGGGGTCCCTTTTATAAGGACACTAATCTCGGCCAGTTGTGCTGGCTCTTGCCTGTAATCCCCGCACTTTGGGAGGCCAGATTGCTTGAGCCCAGGAGTTTGGGGCCAGCCTGGCCACCATGGAGAAACCCTGTCTCTACAAAAAAAGTAAAATATTATCTGGGGGTGGTGGCAGACGCCTGTAATCCCAGCTACTCGAGAGGCTGAGATGGGAGGATCACTTGAGCCTAAGAGGTGGAGGCTACAGGGGAGCCATGATGGCGTGGCTGTCCTCTAGCCTGGGTGACAGAGTGAGACCCTGTCTCAAAACAGTACGTTAGACACCAATCTTTCCATCCTCATGACCCAGTCACCTCCCAAGACCTCACCTTCTGCCGTCCCCTTGGGGGTGAGCAGTTCAGCATACGAATTTGCAGAGACACAAACATTCACCCCACAGTATGACCCCTTGTCAAATGTTCACCCCGTGATGGACATGGTTCCCGCTGCTTTACATGAATGGACTCCACGAACTCTCACAATGATGCCATGATGCCAACACCTTCATAGTCACCGTTGGACTGGTGGGGGAACTGAGGCATGGAGAAGCCCAGTTAACTAGTTTGTAAGTGTCAGAGCCAGACGTGGAGCCTTGTGACCCTGGCATGTTGTGTTATTAGTGTGAAGAGATTGCTAGGGATGTTGAGCTGGGCCTCAAAGAACGAGATTCCCTAGGCAGGGAAAGGCATTCACAGTAGCGGGCGCCACCTGGGCAAAAGTTTAGGGGTGTGAGAATGCAATGCATTGGAAGAGTTAGGCGTAGTGCAGTGTGGGAGGTGTTAGGGAAGGAATGGCCTAGGTGAAAGGGAACTCAGATGTAAGGAGCATGGGGCATAGGGGAGTGTGGTGAGCAGAGTTCTGAGATGCCCTGTGGCCTCTGCCTCCTGGTGTTCGGCTGTTGTGGTAGGTTATATGGCAAGAGGGATTTTGCAGATGTGATTAAGGTAACTAATCAGTTGACTTTGAATCAATCAAAGATATGAACTGTGTGGGCCTGATCTCATCATCAGAGCCTTTTGAATTTATATCTAGAGGCCAAGGACAGAAGAATTCAGAGAGACTGGGACCTGTGGAGGGAGCCACATGGCAAGGAACTTTGGGCAGCCTCTAGGAGCTGGGGGCGACCCCTGATTGACAGCCAGTGGGAGAAAGATGGCCTGGGTCCTACAACCACAGAAACTGAATTCTGCCGACAACTTTGTGAGCTTCAAGGAAGACTCTAAGCTCCAGACAGGAGCCCAGCCCAGCCCACACCTTGATCTCAGGCTGTGGGACACTGAGCTGAAAAGTCAGCTCTGCCATGTCTGTGCCTGAATTTTGACCTGCAGAAACCATGAGACAATACATGGGTGTCATTTTAAGTCCCAAGTTTGTGGCTATTTGTTACACAGCAATAGAAGACTAGTCCCAGAGGCGGGCGCAGTGGCTCACGCCTGTAATCCCAGCATTTTGGGAGGCTCAGGCAAGCACATTGCTTGAGCTCAGGAGTTCAAGAACAGCCTGGGCAACATGGCAAAGTTCTGTCTCTGCTAGAAAGAAAGAAAGAGAGAGAGAGAGAAAGAAAGAAAGAGAGGGAAATAAATTGGCCAGATGTGGTGGCTCGTGCCTGTAGTCCCAGCTACTGGGGAGGCTGAGGTGGGAGGATCGCTTTAACTTGGGTGATGGAAGTTGCTGTGAGCCTAGATCTTGCCACTGCACTCCAGCCTGGGTAACAGAGCAAAACTCTGTCTCAGAAATAAAGAGAAAGAGAACTAGCTCTAGGAAGAAGGCAAGGGAAGAGTTTTCAGTGGTGCCAATGCAGCTGGCTCTGGAGGAGGAAAGAATGTGTTCACAGTGGCGGAGATGGGACCTCCAGAAAGAGGACTGTTTCAGGTAATTAATGCATCACATTTGAGATGATGGAAGATCGTTCAAGGGGATTCATAGGGTCTTGTTGGAGAAAACCTTATGTTTGTTTCCCCTGCAACCACTGCGTCTTTCTCCATCCAGTGAGGGGCTGGGAGTAGGAGTCCCTGGTGCAATTGGAGAGGAGGAGACAGCAGAGTGCTCCTGGGAGCCAGGGCTGAGCTGAGAGGGCATGCAGACCAGCCAGCACCCCTGCCTGAAACGCCCCAGGGGTGGCCGGCTGCACTTGGAAGAAAGGCCAGACTTTTTCTGATGGCCACCAAGCTGTCCCTGAGCTAACCACTGCCTACCACTCTGCCTCTGCTGCTCTGCGGCCACGTGGGCATCTCTGCTCCTCCCTCACGGGTAACTTGAGTCTGCAGCCTCTTTTCACCACCCTTCCCCATCTTATTTTCTTGTTTCCGTCCTGGCTTGCTCCCCACACCCTCCTCCCCAAACCCCTCAGACTGTTAGATCCAGGAGAGCAATTTCTCCAACTGTAAAATGGGGAAGCGAGGCCTCACCTGGGGGTTTTATGCTCTTCCGCACGCAGCCCCAACACCCGGGCAGCGCCTGGCACTGAATGTGTGTTGACAGGTGAGTGCTAAGCGCAGGGTCCTGGGGTGGGGGTAGCAGCTGTTGGCGCAAAGATGATGGGAATCTGGAGGGAAGTTTGCCTTAGGGAGCTTATGAGGACAGCCTACCAAACTGAATAAAAAACCATTTAAAAAAATGATGATTAAGCATATTCAACCCTGGTAGGAACAGAATAATCTCTCTTTTTATATACCTCACCCCTGGAAAACTTCAATTTAAGCAAAGCTTTCCAGACCTACTAAAGATTGATTTTTCATTACCACCACAATCCTGTTATTTCTCCTTTTAAGAAGTAGAAAAGTGTTGAGCTATTTTCCTAGATATTTTATTGCTCTGTTTTATAGCTTCAAAATTAAAATCCATTTGACATTTAATAGAAACTGTGAATCTATACACTCTCCCAGGGTCAGACTTTTAAAGTGTAGCTCAAACCTATTTTGCTGGGAGGTTCTGTTTGAATGGTGCACAGAAAAACGTAAGTTCTGGAATAATGACAATGACCAGAGCTAGCATTTGTCCAGTGGGTATTCTGGGCCGGGCTCTGGCTGTAGTGTTCTATGTGACTGGCATTTCCACTAAAGATAGCTTATTTTTCTTCAAACACTAATGGCTTTAATAGTCAGTCAACAGTTTAACGTTTGGGAAATGTGAGGCCCTGTGGAAAACATCAGCCTCCAAACTTTCATTCAGGCAGGGCTGGGCTGAGATCTCAAGTTTTGCACTTGGGAGCTGAGTGATCCTGGACGCTTCTCCTGTCCTCTGCTCAGTGCTTCTTCGGGAGAGTGGAGATAATGACCTCTTTTTTGGGAATAGCTGAGGGAGGGCACATGCACCATTGCCTCTCTCTTCCCCTGGGACAAAAACGGAGAATAGTCCACCGCATTCACGGCTTGCGGTGCTGCGCACTAGGGGAAGCCGTGGAGTATGGAAAGCACTTATATTTAATTGCGGAGACCAGCCCACAGCAGGATTCCGCCCAGTGCAGGGCACTGCGAACCCAGGGAGTAATTCCTGTCTCACTCTCACTTACAGTCACGTTCTACTTATGGATTTGGGGAGGCGACTGGCCAACATTATGTAAAATATCAGTTCTCTCTTATTTTTAAAAAATGTTTTAATGTAACGTCTATAATTCTTGGAAATTAAACGCATCCAGGATGTGTAAGCACCAGCCAGTGACAGCACACAGTAGGTCCTCAGCATGAAATCCGAGATGGAGACCCTGCTGCGTTGACTGGATTTCCAGTTAAGCCTAGAGGAAACGTGGGGCAAAGCGTGTGTGAACTAAATTGGAGGTTAATGCAAAACTTACGTGGATTTGGAAGTAGTGTGACCTGATTGCTTATTGTGCGATATTGGGAAGCATCTGAGAGTGGAATAATAATAATACAAGCACACCAGGTTGGGCACAGTGGCTCACGACTGTCATCCCAGCACTTTGGGAGGCCAAGGCAGGTGGATCACTTGAGGTCAGGAGTTCGAGGCCAACATGGCAAAACCCTGTCTCTACTAAAAATACAACAAATTAGCTGAGCAGGGTGGCAGGTGCCTGTAATCCTAGCTACTTAGGAGGCTGAGGCATGAGAATCACTTGAACCCAGAGGGTAGAAGTTGCAGTGAGCCAAGATCATGCCACTGCACTCCCGCCTGGGTGACAGTTTGAGACATCGTCTCAAATAATAATAATATAATAATAATAATAATAATACTAGGACAACAGATGTAAACCTCACTGGAGCAGCGTAGGGACAGCCTGTGTGGGGGCTGTGATTGGGTGCCCAGGCTGGTGTATTGTTAGGGACACAGATTCTCCAGTGAGCTAGAGACGGTGGGTCCCTTGCCTCGGGCCAGTTGGGAGGGTTGAGGAGGTGGGTGAGAACTGGGTCTGACTGCAGAGCCTGAGCTCAGGCCGGGAGCACAAATGGCCCTGCTCTCTCCCTTCCCTGCTGCTGCCCTGGTACCTCCTCCTCACTGTGCCTCCCCTTTCCTGCTGTGCCTTCCTTTTTCTCTCCCTCTCCCTCTGTCTCATCATCTCCTTGTCTGTCTCTGTCTCTGTTTCTGTAGCCTTCCTCCCCTTCAGTCTCTGTTTCTGTCTCGTTGTCTGTTCCTCTGTCTCTGTTTCTACCTCTATCTCAGTCTCTAGCTCTCTCTCTTGCTCTCTCTCTGTCTCTCTGTCTCTCTTCCTGTCTCCCTCCCTCCCCTTCTTTCCTGTTTTCCACCTGTTTTCTAAAGTTGTTCTCACCCTGATTCTGTCTGTGTTCGTGGCAGAAGGGACCATTTCTGAGCCCCACCCTGGGTGTAGATGCCCCTGGATGCAGCATGAGGTGGGAAGGAAAGCCCCTGGCTGACTGCGCAGCCCCTGCGGCAGGTATGCACCGAGCTGGGTGTGCACCAAGCTGAGTGTGCACAGAGCTGCGGCGCAGCGAGCAGGACCAGGACGCGGGTGAGCCACGAGGTGGGGCTCACTGCTCAGACACGGATGCTGGGCTGTCACCAAGGTGCGGAGGCCCTCAGGGCTCCTCCTGGCCGCCTCACTCCTGACCAAGCAGGGAGCATCCTGCTTGCATCGCGTCTGGAATTCTCTGAAAATACAGAGAGAGAGAAGAGCTTCCTTCCCTCTGTGAGCTCAGTCCCCACTTCTGAGAACAGGAGGAGGCATCTCTGCGTCATCCTGACACTTGCTTTCCGCCATCTCCTGGGCCTTCGCGTGGGTGCACCTGTTGCTGTGCAAAGCCTGCTGGGCACCTGCCAGGAGTGTGAGCCCGCAGGCTCCAGCTGGGAACTGTGAATAATTGAGGGGCCAGGCATGGAGAGACCCTCCCCTCCCCCTGCCTCTGCCTCTGCCTCTGCCTGTGTGCGCTTCCTGGAGGCCTCCTGGTGATCTGTGTCAGCACTGACAAATGCAGTCCCTGGTAGGCGGCGTGCTTGCCTCGCATCAAAACAACACTGCTGTAGGAACTAACTCCGAAGGCCGTTTCTGGGGTATCCTGGAATTCAGAAGGAGGAGGACGGTGACTTGTTGGCACTGGTAGAAGCCGGGCCAGGGTCCTGTGGAGGACCCCCGTGGGCTGCAGCCTTAGGGATAACGCCGCAGGGGGACGCCCTGCCTGGAGCCTCAGCCCCTGCTTGTTGCAGGTGCGTGCACAAGCGGCCGGGCACACCGTCCTGGGTCCGGGGCTCCCAAGCCCGCCGCGCTCTCTTCCCTGAGCCCTGCTTCCCATCTGTCCCACTTCTCCTGAGCTCCGTCTCCAAACGCAGCTGGACCCCATCTCCACTGCACTCCCGACCGAGGCGCTGTGGGCTCCTGCCCGGGCTGTTCCAGCAGCCTCCTCCTTCCAGCCCGCCCACTCCCTCCCCGCAGCCACAGGCACCAAGTGAAAGTCCGCTTCTATCCCGCAGCTGAGGGCCCTCTGGTGACTTCCCCATTGGACCTAGAAGAAAATGCCACTTCTTCCCCGGCTTCTGAGGCCTTGCACGGCCCGCGCCGCCCCCTCCTCGTTCCAGGCTTCTCTGTCCACTACCTGAGTTCTGCTCACCCTCGGTCTCTAACCGAGCTGCGCCCGCGGCGGGCGCCTTCTCAATTGTTTCTTAGTTGAAATCACCCTGAAAGGACTTTTCTTGGCCACCCAGTGTTACTGGGGTTCCCACTTGGGTTTTCTCTGTCCCTGCACGTGTGTCTGAATACACTGCACTCTTCGCCATCTATAAACCCCAGTCCCCAGCCTGGAAGCTTCCCGAGGGCAGCAATCAGATATGTTTACTCATCAGCTCTCCCTCGCAGGGACCCTGGTGTGGACTGGATGCTCAGTGAGTACTGGAAGGAATGATTATGCCCCAGCGTACAAGGGGCAACCCTTCCAGAGGGCATGTTTCACTATTTTCATCTGATAGTGAGCAATGCAGCACGCCACACAGTTGTACTTAACTGCTCTCTTTTCTTTTTCTTTTCGAAGTCGCAGATGACAGCAGTCATCCCGCCCAATCATTGGCACCTGTCAGATTTTATTCCCATGCCTAGCAAGTAGTCTCTGACAGTTTCCTGCCAATCATAGGTACTGGTGCTGAGTGCCACGTGGCAAAACGACAGGATTGCCTTCTCCTGCCTGGGTGCTTAGATCCCATGTAAATCCCTTTGGCTCAGAAATTGTCTTCCTTTTGCCCTCCCTTCCTCTCTCCCTCCCTTTTTCCTTCCTTCATCTCCCTCCTTTCTTCTTCCCTCCTTTTCTTCATCTGTTCTTTACTCCCATTTTCTTTGATTTCTCTCCCTCCTTCCTTCCTTTCTCCCTTCCACCCTCCTGACTTCCTTCTTCCCCTCCTCCTCCCTCCCTCCCTCTCTACCTCCCTCCCTCCCTAACTCTCTTCTTCCCTCTCTCCTTCTCTCCCTTCCTCTTTCTCCCTCCCTCCCTATTTACCTCCCTCCCTTCCTCCCTTGCCTCTTCTCTCCCTCCATTTCTCCCTCCCTTCTTCCCTCCTTTCCTCTCTCCCTCCCTCCCTAATTCCCTCCCTTCCTCCCTTTTTTACTCCCTGTCTCCCTCCGTCCCGCCCTCTGTCCCTTCGTCTCTCCCTTTCTCCCTCTCTCTCTTCCTCCCTTCCTTTCTCCCTCCCTTCTTCTCTCCCTCCCTCCCCTCCTCTCTCCCTTCCTGTGCGCCACTGCCCTCATCATTCCTCATTAGTGAGCTCAACTTTCCTTTGAGTTTTGCCAGGAGAATCCGTTGTTTGCACTTTATACAGGAGCATGGTCTCTGGTGTTCCCTGAATCTCTGTAGAGTGTCGCTACCACGTGTCTGAATGAGCAAGCTGTCCCTTGGGGACCTTGGACTGCAGCGGAACTGGGCTGCATTCGGAGCACAGCCATGAGATGACCAGCATGCCAACAGGAAGTGGCAGCTGCTCCAATGGACCCCATCACCTCAGGAGGGCAGTATTGGGAGACCTTATTTCTTGCTCTCCTGGAGGCCAGAGCTGGTTGTTTGGTCTGTGACCACTGCCCGTGTGGTCACTCAGAGCCCTGGCTCCTTCCGTGACCTGGCTGCAGCTCCGTGTGTATGTAGCTGCTGGGGAGAGAGAAGACAGGGTCCACCATGGGAGGTATGTGTGACCTGGGCTGGAGGGAGCACATGCCCCTCTCCGCTCATGCTCCCTTGGCTGCAACCTGGTCACATCATGCCCGCTGCGAGGGAGGCTGGGAATTGTGGCCTGGGAAGAACGGGGGAGCAACCGTATGACTGGGTGCTCCTCCTTTCATCCCCAAAGACTGAGGCTAACGTGTTCTGGGAGAAAAAAAAGACAGAAAACAAGACCCGTCATAAGGAAGATGGCTAGCATCTGTTGAGTGCTTGCTCTACAGATACAAATGTTATGCGTGGATTATCTTGTTTAACCTGCACAATGAAAAATGAGCTCTTACCAGCCCCATTTCCTAGACGAGCAAACCAGGCACAGAGGAGTTAACTTCCTCAAGGCCCAGAACCTGGTAAAAGGTGCCGCTGAGGTTCATACTGTGCTTTTCAGCTTTGTTAAGGTTGATTGACAAATTTAAAGATTGTCGACATGTATGGTATACCACTTAGTGTTTTGCTATGTGCATCAATTGTGCAATGATTAAATCGAGCTAATAAACATTTCCATCCCCACACATACTTTTTTGTTGTAATGAGAATATTTAAGATCCACTCACTTAGCAACTTTCAAGTACACTAGAGTCACCAGGCTGCCCCATAGGTTTTCAGAATGTGACCCTCCTAACTGAAACTTTGGGACCATTGACCAATATCTCCTCGTTTCCTCTCCTGCAGCCCCCCAGCCCCTGGTAACCACCCTCCCACTCTGTTTCTATGAGGTTGATTTTTTAAGAATCTACCTATAGGTAAAATTATGAAGTATTTGTCTTTTCTGGTTTTTGGTTTTTTTTGAGACGGAGTCTCAAAATTGGCTGGAGTGCAGTTGTACAATCTCGGCTCACTGCAACCTCTGCCTCCTAGGTTCAAGCGATTCTCCTGCCTCTGCCTCTCCAGTCGCTAGGATTACAGGCTCGTGCCACCACACCTGGATAATTTTTGTATTTTTAGTAGAGATGGGGTTTCACTGTGTTGGCCAGGCTGGCTGGTCTTGAACTCCTGACCTCGCAATCCACCTGCCTCGGCCTCCCAAAGTACCAGGATTACAGGCGTGAGCCACTGTGCCTGGCCCATCTTTCTGTGTTTTTTAAATGTAGGTTTTAATTTTTGTGGGTCCATAGTAGGTATATGTATTTTGGAGGTTCGTATTTTGACAGACATGCAGTGCATAATAATGGCGTCAGGGTATGTCTTTCTGTGTTCTTAACCATTATACTACTGTCTGTATTAGGATAAGTGGAATCTGATCTTTTTAATTAAAAGTAAGTTTTATGTGAACACTTTATAGAAAAATTGAAAACGTACAAATTAAAAATACCCATAACTTACAATTTGGAGACAGCCTCCTATTTTCCCAGAATGTTCTTGTCAGGACTTATGCAGGCGTGATGTATCCTTTCTGCGAAAGGCCCCTCTGCCCAGGGAGTTCTGCAGCCTCTCGGTTGCCTGGCACGTGCCAGAAGCTATGCGGGCTCAGCTGTCACCACTGTTGGGCAGAGAAATGCATGGCGAGTCCATCCTGGTTCTTGGTCTCTTAAGAGTGGTGAGACAGTAAAATTCTCCTTTCCCTTCTGGCATCTGCACACCAGAGGCTGACTGTGCTGGTCAAAGGAGAGCTGTTATTTGAGAAGGGAAAACAGTGCAAGTCCTAGATAAATAACAGCAGGGTGACTGACCACCAGAGAACCCGTGTTTTATTCCTGCCATTCCCAGGGCTCCACGGCTCCTGAAATCCATGATGCAGGGTTAGTGTGGACTGAGGGCATTGCTGTGGCTGAGGTAGGAGGGAGCAAGAGTGCTTGCCCTCTGTAAACTGAGTGGGTCCATGGATGTCCGTGTCATCAAGGACTCCAGCCATCAGCCAGGTACCTGCTAGTATAAATGGACAGAGCTGGCGGGTGGGCCCTGATTGCAGGTTTGTGAGCCATGGCAGTGTCACCCAGGTGTGCTGCTCAGGAGCCCTCGCAAGAATTCAATGTGGCCTGAGCATCCTCCAAAACCCCCACCCCTCGCCCAACTCTGCCATTTCCTTCCTTCCTTCCTTTCTTTCTTCCTTCCTTCCTTCCTTCCTTCCTTCCGTCCGTCCGTCCGTCCTTCCTCTCACTGCGTCACCCAGGCTGGAGTCCAGTGGCACGATCTTGGTTCATTGTAACCTCTGCCTCCTGGGTTCAAGCA
>NW_012103587.1:6161684-6165704 GCF_000951045.1 Mandrillus leucophaeus
GGCCTCCCACAGTGTTGGGATGACAAGCGTGAGCCACCACCCCAGCCTGCTTGTGTTTCTTTCCTCTCCCCCAGGCATAACCAGAATGAATGGCAGATTTACTGCCACACTTTAATGGGCTGATCTTTCCCTCCAGCTTCCTCCTGCTGTAACCCACTAAGCCATCACTCGAGCCCAGGAGAAAGTCTCCCGGGCCCCCTCTTCCCTCCCTTCCCTGCCTCTCACCTTCTTCTTTCCTTCAAGATGCCCATCTTCTCCCCACCAACCCCTAAAGCACACCAGAGCAGCAGAAGCACCTTTCAGCCAGCCGGGTGTGTGTTGAAATGGCTAGTGTTCTGCTCAGCCCATCATCTGGAAAGTGAGCGAATGAGAAGCACAGAAAATATTCCTGAGGTGGTTTTTTTAGCTTCATTGGTGGCTCCCAGGTTTCCCCTGTCTGTGTGTGTGTGTGGGGAGGAGGGGTGCGGAGGGTGGTGCTTGGAGGGGGACGGTCTGGGTCTAGATGCTTTTTCTGCCACTCAGTGATGTGGCCACTCAGTGATGTTAACCTCAGGCAGATTCCTGGCTGACCTGGGCTCCCATCTCTTGATCTGTGTGTGTGGAGGGGGAGAGGGCACATAGGAATAGTCCAAATTCCTAGTTCCTTTTCTGCAATTTCAGAATCCAAAAAGCGCTTCGAAAACGTGCTTGAAAAAACTGCGATTGGGGCCCACCTGCCAGCTCTGTACATTTTTACTAGCAGGTACCTGACTGATGGCCGGAGCCCTTGTTCACACCGACATCTACGGACCTACCCGGCTTACAGAGGACGAGGGCTCTTGCTCCCTCCTATCTCAGCCACAGCAATGCCTTTGAGCCACACTAACCCTGCACCATGTATTTCATGAGCCACAGAGCCCTGGGAATGGCAGGAATAAAATACAAGTTCCCCCGTGGTCAATGACCTTGCTGTTAGTTACCCAGGTCTATGCACTGTTTTCCCTCCTCAAATAACAGCTGTCCTTTGACCAGCACAATCGACCTCTGGTGTGCAAATGCCATAAGGGAAAGAGGAGTTTTACTGTCTCACCACCCATAAAACCACTCTTTTTAGTGAGTTTGGTGCCATAACTCCTTTCTGAACTCATGTGAAGTTACCTAGGGCTTTGTTTGTCCTGCGTCACAGGACTATTCATACATTTTGGTTAAGAAACATGGATCTGTTGTTGACGGGCATGGCCTAAGACCTCACTGGAGATGATACATAATAGAAGGCTATAGCAGCCGAATTACTAAAATCCCCCAGGTCCTGAATTCTGAAGCCTCAGTCCGTGTATGTGGTTGGCTGCTGTTGTTAATTTCTGGCTGGATCCCGAACTCCACTGTAGGCTCTTGGCCAGAGGCTGGCTCTCTCTTCACTAAAGAAGTGTTGAAGAAAGAAGCATTTGCCCCTCATTGAGGCTGTCCTCCCCTCCACTAGCAGCGAAGATGAACCGGAAAGGAGTTAGCGTTCTCACCTGCTGGCTCTCTTTGGTTTAGTGTCCCCACCTGCACCTGCACCTGCACCTGCACCTGCAAACCTCCTTCGGCATGCTACAGACTCCCACGCACCGTCACTCCCGAGCACCCACCATGTCTGTGGGTGGCCTGTTAGATACACGGTCAGGCATTGTCCTGGCAAAGGGCCTGAGCACGGAGCCTCCCTGGCTCAGCGTGCATGCACAGGGCCCACTGGCAGATTCACGGGGGTCAGTCTTGGAATGGACATCAGACTCAAGCATCGTGACTGGGGGCAGAGTCCCCACCCTACCACCTTGTCCTCTGGCTCTGTATCGAGCAGTTGCTATGCACAGGGCTCACTGACTGAGAGGTTATTTCTGACCCTACCCTGTTGCCTTGCTCAGTCTCCATATGCAGAAGATTCCCATAGCTGTTTTTTGTTTTGTTTTGTTTTTGTTTTTTTTCTTTTGAGACAGCGTCTCTGTCACTCAGGCACTATCTCAGCTCACTGCAACCTCCAACTCGCTGGTTCACGCAATCGTCCTGCCTCAGCCTCTGGAGTAGCTGGGACTACAGGCGCCCACCACCACACCAGGCTAATTTTTGTGTTTTTTGGTAGAGACAAGGTTTTGCCGTGTTGGCCAGGCTGGGCTCGAACTCCTGACCTTGAGTGATCCACATGCCTCGGGCTCCCAAAGTGCTGAGATTACAGGTGTGAGCCACAGTGCCCGGCCCCCTAATGGCTGGTTTTGGTACTTATTTTAAAGTGAGCCCCTAACTGTAACCATGACGTTCAGGGTGAATGAACATCAGTTCTCCTATAAATCAATGACTACTCTGTGTTTTAAGAGGTGGATGGAGGGTTCATGCTGAAGAGTGTAGAGAAGAGTTTTATATTCATTTGTGTGGTCCTGACTTTACCTGATGCAGGAGCCACTGGGAGAATGATCAACATACGCTGGCAGTCGGGGTGATGACATGGTCACATTGATGTGTTGTCAGCGGTGACAGTTTGGATAGTGCTGTAAAATATGACCACAGGGATGGTGTTGTGTACAAGAAAAGTACCACAGTCAGGTGCATGTTCCTCTTCTAGGCATTGAGGTCTTGAAGGAGGAGCCTCACAACTTGCAGTTTCGAACACAGGAAATCTGTCCTACGACCGAATTTGTGGAAAATGGGGCAGGCACGGCAGGCTGCCTTAGACCTGTCAGGCTTCCCACAACCCCCTGGGGGCGCTGTTGGGCACTGTTAGCAAATGCACTTTCCTGCACCCCACTGTCCACCCACCCAATCAGTATCTTGGGGGCTGAGGGCGGGTGTGTGGGGCGTGTGTGTTTTACAAGCTCCGTTAGGGAGTCTTACAGCAAGGTTTGAGAAGCAAAGCCACCGTCGAAGCCTTAATTAACTCAAAGGCTGCAACCAGAAAAGCCTGAGGAACACCTGAGATCTTTAACGATGACAGCCTGTGCCAGTCTTGAGAAACTTCCGTGTCAACGTCTCCCATCAATAAGCTGTCGTATTTGAAGCAGCGGGAGAGGAGCTTCGGGGCTGTTTAATTTAACACACCAAGCCTGAAATTCAGAGTTTTCCTGTGATTGACTGTAGCTCATCTTGGAAAAATAAGTATGTATCACTTGCTGAAGGTTGTCAGAATGTAATGCTCTTTAAAACCATAACATTTTAAATCTGCCAGCCCCAGCATGCGTCCTGCTCAAGGCTTTCGCTTCTCGTGGAGTTTTTTTCCCTTTTGTTCTGTGGCTTTGAGGTGACATCATCATGAGAAGGATTGTAATGGGGTTCTAATATTCATTTTATAAAACGGGTACTGGCTGGGCGCAGTGGCTCATGCCTGTAATCCCAGCACTTTGGGAGGTCAGTGCAGGTGGATCAGTTGAGGCCAGGAGTTCAAGACCAGCCTGGCCAACATGGCAAAACCCTGTCTCTACTAAAAATACAAAAATTAGTCGAGCGTGGTGGCACAAGCCTGTAATCTCAGCTACTTGGGAGGCTGAGGCAGGTGAATCGCTTGAGCCCGGGAGGCAGAGTTTGCAGTGAGCCGAGACTGTGCCACTGCACTCCAGCCTGGGCAACAGAGAGAGACTCCATCTCAAAAAAGCAAAAACAAACAAACAAACAAAACAAAACAAAAGGGCACAACTTCTTGTCCTCTGGATCTTGGTGAAACCTCAGGGAGATGGAGCAGGTCAAAAGGATTCAATGAGAAATGCTCCACCAGCAGCCCCAGACTCCTCAGAAAGGAAGAAGCTCTGAGGACGGTCATCTACTAATTGAGTAATTACCCTCTAAAGACAAAACTATGCTCTTTTGCATTATTATTATTATATATTTTTTAACATCACAAGTGCATTACCTGAGCCAGGGTTGGCACACCTGTGGCCCTGGACCTAGGTCTGGTCTGCACATGTGTTTTGTTTAGTTTGCTGTATTCTTACAATATTGAATTACTTGTTGATATTTAACATGGAACACTTTTACATAAATATCCAGAATTTAGACCTCTCTTGGAAAAAAAAAAAA
>NW_012103587.1:6165844-6176419 GCF_000951045.1 Mandrillus leucophaeus
GCCCCGGAAGGCGTTTGCGTCTCCCACCGCTGATCGGGAACAGAGGTGAGGCTTGTGTTTTTTAACTCTCCTGAGAGATGGAGTTTCCGTACTTGGCTTTGCTTTGAGTTTTTAGCGTCTGCCCTCTGTAATGCCCCATGAATTCTTTTCTTTTTTCTTTTTTTTTTTTTTAAACAGAATTTTGCTCTTCTCGCCCAGGCTAGAGTGCAATGAATGGTGCTCTCAGCTCACTGCAACCTCTGCCTCCCAGATTCAAGCGATCCTCCTACCTCACCCTCTTGAGTAGCTGGGATTACAGGTGCCCACCACCATGACAAGCTAATTTTTTTGTAGTTTTAGTAGAGACAGGGTTTAACCATGTTGGCTGGGTTGGTCGGGAACTCCTGACCTCAGGTAATCTGCCCACCTCAGCCTCCCGCAGTGCTGGGTTTACAGGCATGAGCCCCCGCGCCCGGCCTCTGAGTTATTTTCATAATTTTCATGAGTAGATCACTGCGTAGCCAAT
Organism: Mandrillus leucophaeus; assembly: GCF_000951045.1. Classification (NCBI taxonomy): domain Eukaryota; kingdom Metazoa; phylum Chordata; class Mammalia; order Primates; family Cercopithecidae; genus Mandrillus; species Mandrillus leucophaeus. The sequence continues at coordinate 6,166,350 of NW_012103587.1, forward strand.
GGAAGATCCTGAGTGGACCCCCCCTCCTCCAGGGTTACAGCCAATCGGCTTTTCCGCAGCTCCTGGCTGAAACCTGTGTGAAACCTGCAGCACCTGGGCTGGAAGGATCCGTCTCAGGGACACTCAGGGCGGCAAGTCCTGCTGTGTAGCTCTTCAGTGCATTTGATGAGGTGTCCGTTGTCAGATTCCAGAGCCACTGCTGATGTCCGGCATGGCATGTCAGGGCGGGCACGGCTCTCCTCCTCCGTGTGCGTCTGGCCCTGCCTTCCTGTGTGCCACGTCGTCCTGAGGTGGGTGGGAATCGCCGCAGTGGATCTGGGCTCCCCACGTGACCTGGGTGGCCTCAGAGGCTGGAGGGGGCAGTGGTTCCCAGTGTTCTCTTCTTAGAAGGAGGAAACCACTTTTTCCAGAAGACACTGACTGCTGGTCTCTCCCTCCCATCTTGGTACGTGAAAGGGGTCCCAAGCCAGACCCCAAGAGAGGGTTCTTGGATCTGTTGCAAGAAAGAATTCAGTGCGAGTCCGTAAAGTGAAAGCAAGTTTATTAAGAAAGTGAAAGAATAAAGAATGGATACTCTGTAGACACAGCACCGCGAGGGCTGCTGGTTGCCCATTTTTATGGTTATTTCTTGGTGATATGCCAAACAAGGGGTGGATGACTCACGCCTCTCCTGTTTAGACCATATAGGGCAACTTCCTGACGTTGCCATGGCATTTGTAAGCTGTCCTGGCACCGGTGGGAGTGTGGCAGTGAGGACGACCAACGGTCACTCTTGCTGCCATCTTGGTTTTAGTGGGTTTTGGCCGGCTTCTTTACTGCAACCTGTTTTATCATCAAGGTCTTTATGACCTCTGTCTTGTGCCGACCTCCTGTCTCATCCTGTGACTTAGAATGCCTTCATCATCTGGGAATGCAGCCCAGCAGGTCTCAGCCTCAGTTTACCCAGCTGCTATTCAAGATGGAGTTCCTCCGGTTCAAACGCCTCTGACAATCTCAGTGGCCAGACTTGGGTCAAACGTTGGCAGGGGAGAACAGGATAACAGTGTTCGTTCTCTATTACATGCAACAAATCACCACAAACTCAGAAGCTTGAAGCCACACCCATCTGCCATCTGGCAGTTTCTGCGGATCCAGGCTGTGGGCACAGCCCAGGTGGGTCCTCAGCTCAGGGCCTCAAGTCCCACCAGGCTGCACTCTGGGTGGCCAGGCCACATTCTCATCTAGAGCATGGTTGGTGGCAGGGTTCAGTTTCCTAAGGCCATTGTTCTCTCCCTGGTTGTTGGCCAGAGGCCACCCTCAGCTCTTAGAAGCTGACGGGACAGATGCCCCTGGATGTGTGATTGGGTTACATCTCAATAAACCCACTGGAAGCTAAAAATGCACTTAACAGCCTGCGTGACACAATGAAACCCCATCTTCAGAAAAAATACAAAAATTAGCCAGATAAGGGGCATGTGCCTGTATTTCCAGCTACTTGGGAGGCTGAGGTGGGAGGATCTCTTGAGCCCAGGAGGTTGAGGCTGCAGTGAGCTGTGATCACACCACTGTACTCCAGCTTGGGTGACAGAGCGAGACCCTATCTCAAAAAAAAAAAAAAAAAAGAAGAAGAGAAAATGCACTTAATACACCAACCTCCGGAGTATCACAGCTTAGCCCAGCCTACCTGGGGTAGGGTTCAACAGTGCTCAGAACCCTTACACTAACCTACAGCTGGGCAAAGTTATCCAACGCAAAGCCTGTATTAGAGTACGGTTTTGCATATCTCATATAATTTATCAACTACTGTACTGAGAGTAAGAATAGAATGGTTGTATGGGTGCCTGAAGTTCAGTTTCTACCGAAAGCATCTCACTCTCACACCATTGGAAAACGGAAAAACCTGAAGCTGAGCCATCATGAGTCAGGACTGATTGTGGTTTGCTGCCCCTCGGCCTGGCAACACGGGTGTCCCCTGCTCCGCTCTGCTGAGATGATGTCCTGTGTGACGTCACGCTGTCGAGGGAGCCACATCCCCGGACCTTTGCCATATTCTGTTGGTTGGAGGCAAGTCCACCCACACGCATGTCACGGGCCGGGGTTCTTGGGGTCAGCCCAGGGTGTGTCTGCCACACCACAGCTGGCTCGGACAAATCAGGACCAGCTTTTGGAAGTGGAGACGGGGTCTTCTTCCCAGTCCGTGTTGCAGAGGGGTAGAACTTCAAACATTCACGGTTCTCTTGTTGAAGAGGAGGCGCTGAGTGCCTGGCGAGAGTGTCGGTTATACATAGCTGTGTAACTAAGAATCCCAAAAGTCAGTGCCTTACAACTACCACTATTTTATTTGTTTGCAGTTTTCTGAGTCTGCAGTTGGAGCTGGGTTCGCGGGGTGGTGCCTCTGCTGGTTTGGGGAGTGGCCTGGGGCCACTGGTCCAGCGACGGTCTTCCGGCAGCTGGCCTGGAGCTGGATAGTCCTAGACAGCCTCACTCATGGTGCTGGTCATTGCTCAGTGCCCGTGTTCACATGGCCTCCCTTCCCCCAGGAGGCTAGCCCAGGCTTTGCTTTACCTGGCGGTCTCCAGGGCTCTCACAGAGCCGGGGAATGTTTGGAAGCTATAAGAGCTTTTGAAGCTTTGCATGGAAGGCAGACCGCATCACTTCTGATGTGTCCTGTCAGTCAAAGCAAATTACCCGACCAAGTCAGAGTCATCGGGGCGGGGTGGGGAATAGACCACACCTGCTCAATGGGGAGAGTGGCAGTGTCATATTGCAAAGAGGCATGCATACAGGGGTAGAGGGTGTGGCCACCTTTGCAAACCGTCTACACTGGTAAGCAAGCGACAGAGTCTGTGTCCACATGGATTTCTCATGTCCACAGGCGCGTGTCCAGCAGATTCCCGATGCAGCTGCATAGGAGCTTTTAGTCCAGAAGAAAAGAATCCCAGAGCTTCAGGGAGTGACTTATGATTCAAGAGAGATGTTTGCTTTTTCTGATGGTTTTCTTTTCCTTTCTTTCTGCCAGTCATCCAGGGTTTTATTAAGCCAGCAGCCAAGATGTTGCTTACTCATAACCCCCCTCTCTCTTGCTTTATTTAAGTATATGTTTTTTTGTTCACTCTTCTGTGCGGAGAGAAAAGAAGAGTGTGTTTTATTACAACCTGTTCCTAGAAACTCTGTAATTCAGGATTTTGTGGTAAAAGGGCCATACATTCTGTAAGAATAACAAGCAGAGCGGGGAAGGAGGGGATTGGGTTTCCACTAAAGTCTCCACGTAAGATAAATCAAAGATATGACCAGCATCATAAAATAATATACCCAGCTATAAGCATCTCAAATAATTTTAATAAGAATGTTGTTCTGCCCTGAAACGGGAATAAACATATTATATTTTTATTATAAAACGACTACCAATTTACTATAAAGTATAAACATAATCTATAAAAATATAATTCTACTGTACCATAAATATGACTGTGTATATTGCCAGCTATAAAAGGCATTCAACATTTAATTAACAATAATTTGGAGAATATGTTTATATTCCTTTTAAACAGCAAGAGCGCTGTGTATTGATCTTAGACATAGCTGCCTTCTTGGAATTTACGTGGGCTGTAGGGGAATAACCATGGTAACGAGAGCTAAGCATGTGCTGGGCTTTGCTCAAAATTCTTTGTTTGCAGTAACTCGTTTGCTATCCTCTCAACACCCTAGGAAAGAGGTATGTGACTACTCCTGATTGACAGTTGAGGAGCTGAGGCACAGGGAGGGTAAGAAACTGACCCACTGCCGCTCACGTGAAGGGTAGGGTGTGAATTTAAACCCACGCCTCCTGCATCAAGAACTCTGCTGTTGATTTATGTGCACACATGGAGAGTAATGACTGGTCCCCTCCTCTCCCTGAATACCCTTTAACAGTCAAAATACTTCTAATTTATTTTTCCAATCCTGAAATCCTGAAGGGCTTTGATATGAAAAGCAGGTCAGCAGGAGCACTCTCTCATTGCCATTGCTGCGCCAAGGGTCTGCAAGCCTTCATCAGTGAGGAGCATAAGCGGAAACGCAGCCGGAAGCTGAGCTGCAGAAAGACCAGAACAACAAAGGGCTGTTACATCCCCCTCCCTCGCTGCTTCATGCAGGGAGCCCCTGGGACTCGGGGCAGAGCTGGGTTTACCGACTCAGTACCCATCACTCCTCCACAGATGGGAAATGTGGGGCCCAGAGAGGCTCACTAGCTTGCCCAAGGCCACACAGCAAAGTTAGGTCGTTCAGAAGAATTTGAACCCAGATCTGGCTCTGAAGCGCTAGTGCTTTCCACTGCACCAGACACCACCTGTATTGTGAAGACAGGCTTGGCTCTGCACCCAGGGAAGAGGACAGAACAACACAAAGGAAAAGAAATGGGGTGGGGGTCGTATTGTGTGGGACTCAGACTCTGGGGTAAGACCTAAGTTCACATCTGAGGCTCCACTTATGAGAGGGAAGAAACTGTGGATCTGAGAGTCCTTAGGAAGACAGGTGGTCTTGTTGATCTAGGGAAGGGAGTTGGTGGCTCCAGTATTTTTTATGATGTTCATCCCAGCATATGTGTGTGTGTGTGCATGTGCGTGTGCATGTGTGTGTACATGTGTGTGTGTGCGTGTCTGTGTGTGTGTCTGTGCATATATATTATTTCCCACTCAGTCTCAATGTTTGCATTAACTCCCATCCCTCCTAAAAGTCACTCTCTCCAGGTCCAGGAGGCAGACAACGGCAAGACCAGCAGCTAATGCAGACACAGGGTCTTGGGTGCATTTGCAAAATCTCCCTTCGTCAGTGATTTATGTCTACTTCTCCTTCGTTTTTTTGCAGGAGTTTGTTCATCTGGCAAAGAGACTGCTTAGTGAGCCTGCACTGGAAAAGGAAATTGTAGTGAACGGAAGGGAATACGTGAGAATGTATCATTCATGGCAGGTGGAAAGAGATACCTACCAACAGCTCATCAGGAAGCTGGAAGGAAGCACTGAAGATTGAGGGCCCCGCCTCATCAGACACCCGCTGTCCGACACACAGCTTTGGGTGGACACTCAGAGACAGAGTTCTGGGTAACGTGGGTCCCGGGCCGTTCATATAAAACCAGCCTCAGCAGAATCCTAGAAAATGTTGGTCGTGAGTCCCCAGAGCCACTGCGTTTATCCCATATCCTCCCTGCGTTCAGATGCTGTCCCAGGTGTGTTCACCGGCCAGTCCTGATGGAGGTGCTTGAGTGACTGGGTTGACTGGGACAGGGAAAGGGGAACTGGTTTTCAGGGAATTGGGGAGAGAATTTGATTACCTGCTTTAGGGCTTTGGTGCAGACAATAGAGGCTTATTTTCAAGCAGTCACGGTTCAGACTCCCCCGACCTGCCTTCTGACCGACCTCTACCCATCATTGCCAGTTTGAAAGGCAAAAGCAAAACACAGACATGTAAGCTGAGCCGGGTCCTAGCAGGATTTTTGTTGTGATCTCAGGACTCTGACAGACACGTGGGTGGCCCCAGGCTTCTCTGAACAATAGAAAGTGCTGTGAGTGAGCTCACGCCCAGCACATCTCACTTTTCAATGGTGGAATTGAAAGTTGTGCTTTTTAGAAAAGTGGCCAGGCTGCTTGTGGCCCCGCCCACCTCTTGGCTGAATTTGAGTGGAAAACCAGGTAGGAACAAGCGCCACGTCATGCGTAGCCTGCAAAACACTCAAGTGACCCTGAGATGGAGGCCTGGGGCTTTGGGTCCAGGGTGGGCCCTTCCCCTTCCCACATCAGGGACCCAGGAATGGGTGTTGGAAGGGTCACCAGCCTCCAGCCCTTGGCAGGATGGAGCTCAGGTCTGCAGGGCTTTGCAGCCACACAGTGAGGTCAGCCCGTGCCAGCCCTGCCATCATGGTAATGGTGGCCTCGCCCCATCCATGTCACCCATGTCACATGAGAACGTGCAGTCTTCCTTGTCCTCTGCTAGTGGAATTTGCCTGGGAAAACCGCCACTGAACACTGAAATTGTTGCCTGCCGGTAGATTCCTTACAACAAATGGGGAAGGCGGTGTTTCCCACCTCGTGTGGATAGAAAGCAGAGTCTGCTTTAAGGAGGTGAGAAGGCACAGCCAGGGCAGAGCATTGCGTGGGAAGCATTCGGTGAAAGCGGGTGCAGGCGCTTCGGACGGCCGAGGGAGAAGATTCCACCGGCGCTGTCTTGGCTTCAAGTTTTAGGATGTCTGAACTTTCTGCTTTCATGTTTTCAACCATCTTTTTTTTTTTTTAATGGCACAACCTACATCTTGTTTTTAAAAGAAGTAGCCTCAAATTAAACTTCTTAAACTCTGATGCCCCGGGGATGAGAACAACTAGCTTGGATCTTGTGCCGTGTAATTTGATGTTTCATTCCACTGCCTCCATCGTGGAACAGAATCGCTTTCCAGAAAGGCAGTTAGCTGGAAACAGCAGAGGCTCCCAGCTGCTCAACAATGGCTCCCATCGTCCCCCTCCCCTCCCTTGTTTTTGTCCTCTGAGGGACCCAAGGGTTATGGCTTTCATGTCTAGGTGTGGGACAGAGGAGGGAGAGGCAGAGCCTGGGCCCGGAGCGGACCACCTGGTCTGAATCTGGAGTCATTAATGCCACCCAAAGAAAAGGTCCTACCAGGTCCAGTGTTGTCTTAGATCTGAAGATGCTGCTATTTACAAAACGCTGATCGTCCAAAAGCTTGAATCTGTTCCTCCTTGAATGACCCTATAGATGCTTGACCTCCACCGTACCTCCACATCACCATTTATGTCTTGGTAGGAAAATGTGCACATGCCCCATGCACTGTGGGGGATGGGCGTGTTTTTAAATTAATAAAGTATGTCACCATTAGCCATATGAAAATAGCCTCTGTTTCTGCCCACGGTGAGGAGTCTTCTGCAAGGAGCAGATCCCTCCGCCAGACCTCACGTCTTCAAAGGAAGTACAGGCACTCTAGCATCTAGTTAAGTGGGGGTTAAAATGCAGCCACTATTTTAATACCCAAGTATAGATGTAAAACCAGGGCTTTTCCATGAGGGTTCTACATGGTGTCAGTTTCACACTTGGTTCACTTTATGTTTAAACATTTATTTGTTTTTATTATTATTTTTGAGACAGAGTCTTGCTCTGTCACCCAGGCTGGAGTGCAGTGGTGCGATCTCAGCTCACTGCAGCCTCTGCTACCTGGATTGAAGTGATTCTCCTGCCTCATCCTCCTGAGTAGCTGGGATTATAGTTGCCCGCCACCATGCGTGGCCGAAGCATGTATTTATTTTTATTTGTATATGGTATTTGTATTTTTAGTAGAGATGGGGTTTCACCATGTTGGCCAGGCTGGTCTCGAACTCCTGACCTCAAGTGGTCCGCCCGCCTTGGCCTCCCAAAGTGCTGAGATTACAAGTATGAGCCACCATGCCTGACCTAAACATGTATTTATTTTTATTTGTATATATTCGTGGGGCACACATGCAGTTGTGCTCTGTTGATACCTTGCACGGTGGTGAGGTCAGGGTCTTCGGGGCATCTCTCACTGGGCAATGCACACCGTGCCCGCCAAGCAACCCTCATCCTCCCCTCTTCCCTCTCAGCCCTCGAAGGCCCAGCATTCCACACTCTGCTTCCATGTGTACACGTTATTTAGCTCCCGCTTACAAGGAAAATTTGCAAGATTTGTCTTTCTGTTTCTAAGTTGTATCACTGAATATAATAATGACCTCCACTTCCATCCATGCTGCTGTAAAAGACGTGATTCCCTTCCTTTTCATGGCTGAATAGTATTCATTGTGGGTATATATTCCACATTTTTTTTTGGACGGAGTTTTGCTCTTGTTGCCCATGCTGGAGTGCAGTGGCACAATCTCAGCTCACCTCAGTCTGCACCTCCCGGCTTCAAGCGATTCTCCTGCCTCAGCCTCCCAAGTAGCTGGGACTACAGGCACGCACCACTATGCCCAGCTAATTTTGTAGTTTTAGTACAGACGGGGTTTCTCCATGTTGGCCCGGCTGGTCTCGAACTTCCAACCTCAGGTGATCCGCCCACCTCAACCTCCCAAAGTGCTGGGATTACAGGTGTGAGTCACCACACCCGGCCCCACATTTTCTTTATCGAGCCCTCCATTGATGGACACTTAGATTGATTCTATATCTTTGCTATTGTGAATAGTGCTGCAATAAACATGAGCACAGGTGTCCTTTGGATATAATGATTTCTTTTCCTGTGGGTAAAATGTTCAAACGTTTTGTGTGTAGTTTTTAGTTTGCTGATGTACAGGTTTGAATGATTCAAAAATACATTGCAGGATAAAACTGAGATACTATAACCTTTACATATTGAGGGAAATACTTTTAATAAAAATAACACTAAGCCAGGTTCCGTGGCTCACGCTTGTAATCCTAGCACTTTGGGAGGCCCAGGCAGGCGGATCACTTGAGGCCAGGAGTTGGAGTTCAAGACCAACCTAGCCAACATGGTTCAAAACCCTGTCTCTACTAAAAACACAAAAATTGGCCAGGCATGGTGGCACATGCCTGTAATCCCAGCTACTAGGGAGGCTGAGGCAGGAGAATTGCTTGAACCCAGGAGGTGGAGATTGCAGTGAGCCGAGATCATGCCACATCACTCCAGCCTGGGTGACAGAGCAAGACTGCCTCAAACAAAAACAAAACACAAACAAACTATATATATATGTGTGTGTGTGTGTATATAAATACACATATATGTATATACACGTATATTGTGTGTATATATATGTATATATGTATTATGGGTGTATATACATATATACACATATATATACATATATACACACATATACATATATGTATCTAATAACTTAGTGTCATGTAGCGAGAGGCATGGCTGACACTGGGTTGCAGGTCCGAGTGATGAGTTGAGGCTTACAGCTTCTCCTTAAATACCACTCTTCAGCCCCTTCCCACACTCTCACAGTAAAGCAGTAAGACAGGGTACCTTCTCCACCTTCAGAGGTTCATCGTGCATCTTAAAGTTTACAAAACCAGACTGCATAGGCTCCCCTTGTCAATGGGATTGCGCGGGCGCAGTCAGAACCTTGCCAGCCCTGCGGATCTGGAAAGTGTGGTGAAGACCGCACTCCCCGGATACAGTTAAGACTGGAGTGTTGAAAACCTGTGAGCTCACAGCAGGTGTCTTGGTGTCAGGTGTTCGTTGCTTTCCTCTTTTGGCCTCTGCAGTAGTACTTTGCATGGAGCTAGAGGACCTCTTCCCTTGAAGCATCCCTGGTGGTTGAACTTGCCTTTTTTAGCATTTATCTGGAGCTTCTTACGAGACGGGAGAGCTAGCTCTTCTTCTCCGTTTTCTGATGAAGAAACATTTGTCTTCTTCCTCCCTCCCTCCCTCTCTCCTTCTTTTTTTGTTTCCTTGCATCTTCCCAGTCCCCGTCCTCACTTCCCCTCTCTGATTCTAACATCACTTTAAATGGTCGGTCAGTGGTAGGAGCTGATGTGGGAATGGTGTGAGCCAAGATCTCCCTATCTGGGATCGGCCGTAGCTGGCGGGGCCACTGGAAACAGCAGCTCCCAGCCTTGTCTTTGAGAAATCTGGATACTCAGGCGGCGTCCCTGACCAAAGGAATCGGACTGTCAGGGGAGACCCAGGCCGGAAACAGCCCAGTGACCCCGTGTGCAGCAGACGCTGACAGCTGCTGACTGACATCATCCATTGGAACAGGGACCAGAATTTCATGGAAAACAAGGACAGTCTAAGAAAAGGCTGGACTGTGACTTCATACTGAAAAATGAAGCCCAAAATTATGAAAATAGGTTAAATCTGTCTTACGTTGAACAAAATTTATTTGTGTGGGCATAATAGAAACAGTATCCAGTGGCTCACGCCTATAATCCCAGTGCTTTGGGAGGCCAAGGTGGGAGGATCACTTGAGCCCAGGAGTTTGAGACCAGCCTGAGCAGCATAGTGAGACCCCATGTCTCCAAAAAAATAGCAAAAAACTAGCCAGATTAGCCAGACACAGCGGCGCATGTCTGTAGTCCCAGCTACTTGGGTGGCTGAGGCCGGAGGATTGCTCCAATCCAGGAGTTTGAGGTTG
>NW_012103587.1:6176469-6178145 GCF_000951045.1 Mandrillus leucophaeus
AAGGAATCGGACTGTCAGGGGAGACCCAGGCCGGAAACAGCCCAGTGACCCCGTGTGCAGCAGACGCTGACAGCTGCTGACTGACATCATCCATTGGAACAGGGACCAGAATTTCATGGAAAACAAGGACAGTCTAAGAAAAGGCTGGACTGTGACTTCATACTGAAAAATGAAGCCCAAAATTATGAAAATAGGTTAAATCTGTCTTACGTTGAACAAAATTTATTTGTGTGGGCATAATAGAAACAGTATCCAGTGGCTCACGCCTATAATCCCAGTGCTTTGGGAGGCCAAGGTGGGAGGATCACTTGAGCCCAGGAGTTTGAGACCAGCCTGAGCAGCATAGTGAGACCCCATGTCTCCAAAAAAATAGCAAAAAACTAGCCAGATTAGCCAGACACAGCGGCGCATGTCTGTAGTCCCAGCTACTTGGGTGGCTGAGGCCGGAGGATTGCTCCAATCCAGGAGTTTGAGGTTGCCGTGAGCTATAATGGCCCCATTACACTCCAGCCTGGGAGACAGAGCCAGACCCTGTCTCTATTTAAAAAGGAAAGGAGAGGAGAGGAGAGGGGAGGGGAGGGGAGGGGAGATTATGAGTATAAGGTTAAGAGATATTTCTTTTTCCTTTTCTTTTTTTTTGAGACAGAGTCTCACCCTGTCGCCCAGGCTAGAGGGCAGTGGTGTGATCTTGGCTCACTACAACCTCTGACTCCCTGGTTCAAGCAATTCTGCCTCAGCCTCCCAAGTAGCTGGGACAACAGACAAGCACCACCATGCCTGGCTAATTTTTGTATTTTTAGCAGAGACAGGGTTTTGTCATGTTGACCAGGCTGGTCTCGAACTCCTGGCCTCAAGTGATCTGCTTACCTTGGCCTCCCAAAGTGCTGGGATTACAGGCATGAGCCACCGTGCCCAGCCAGACCAAGAGATATTTCATACAAATAAGAAACAATGTGCTAGGACCTCATCAATACCCCTCAGAGATCCTCTTCTTCCTTTGAAATTGAAGTTTTCTTCTGCGAGGCCTGTCCCCTCATTCTCCTGCTGGGTTTGTCCTCAACTGTTAGCCAGTTTCCAGCACTGCCAGAGCCTGACGTGCCTGTGGTCCAAGTAATTCTCCAACATCCAGTTCACCAATTTCAACAAATCCTGCATCTTTTGCAACATTTGCAGTTTTACTTTTCAATGTATTTACATCCTGTTAGTGTTTATTTTAAACATTTTACACACCTAAGAGTCAGGAAGAGGGACTGACTTGACACTGCTATGGAGTGGGAGGGCATCAGGATGACATTTTGTTCAAACAGACATAAGATCCATAATAAACAGTGGCTTAAGCAAAAGAGGATGCATATTTTCTCTCTTTCAAGAGATTCACCGAGCAGGTATGGGGCAAAGATCCAGGCTCCTTCCATCCTGTTCTTCCATCCTCAGTATGTGACTGTCTCTACCTCATGGTGCAAGGTGGCTGCCCATGCTCCAGCATCATGCCTGAATTCCAGGCTGCAGGAAAATGGAAGGCAGGAATGGAAACATCTCTCTCCTTCCTTTCAGGACAATATCCACCTCCACTTACATCCCATGGCCACACCTAGCTGCAAGGGAATCTTGGAAATGCAGGGTTTTCTGAGCAGCCATGTGTCTGGTTGAAAAGCTGGGATCTGTGACAAAAAAAA
>NW_012103587.1:6180630-6182178 GCF_000951045.1 Mandrillus leucophaeus
TGGCCACAATCTATTTTAAAGAGATTATTTTATAATTTACTTCTTTCAGACTCATAAATGGTCCTTAAAAATTTAGGCTGAGAGAATTGTCCTCCTAAAATATAACACAATTCTACTAAATTACAAAAGCTTCAAAAGCTTTCTCCTTAGAAAAGAAAAAAGAAAGAAGAAGGAAAAAAAAATCGCGTAGTCATGCCTTTTTCATTAGAGGCCTTTGAAATCACCCTAAGCACTTTGGAAAGCCTCAGCTAGTAAAACCGTCATGCTTCATTGAAAACAGATTGTTGTCTTTAGCATGTGTATTTTCATTTTACCATCTCATATAAAAATATGGCAGAAAGGTTAATAGCCAGATGTTTGCAAGAATCCAGAGATCGGGGTGTCAAGCAGTATAGTTCAGCGGTCCCCAAACTTTTTGGCAGCAGGGACTGGTTTTGTGGAAGATAGCTTTTCCATGGGGTAGGGGGGATGGTGTGGGGATGATTCAAGTGCGTTGCATTTATTGTCCACTTTATTATTATTACATTGTAACATATGATGAAATAATTCTACAACTCACCATAATGTGGAATCACTGGGAGCACTGAGCTTGTTTTCCTGCAACTAGATGGTTCTATCTGGGCATGACGGGAGACAGTGACGGATGATCAGGCATCAGATTCTCGTAAGGAACATGCAACCTAGATCCTTGCATGTGCAGTTCACGATGGGGTCCACACTTCTGTGAGTACTTAATCCTGCCGCTGACCTGACTGGAGGTGGATCGTGGTAATAGGAACAATGGGGAGTGGCTATAAATACAGATGGAGCTTCGCTCACTTGCCTGCTGCTGAGCAGCCCCGTTCCTAACAGACCACAGGCCGGTCATTGATAGTACAGTCGACTATAATAGGTTTCTGACTCAGTATTTGGTGCAAATTCCTGTATTTTAGAAATATATGGAAAAACAGCTTACTGAGTCTATTCACCAGCTGGATTTGTGTTTGTGAAGAAGGTGTCCCTCTCTCTGTTTCTCTGTCCTGTCTCTCCCGATGTCTAAATGCACTCAAGGGCTCAGCCATTCTGTCAACAACTGCCAGTCATGAGAGGATTCGGAACAAAACCGCGTTTATGACTCAGACACCATCAGATGGGGACAGTGCTCCACTTCTGTCCACTGCAGAAAACATTAACTGAACAGTTACTGTGTGCCAGGCAGTGCTGGGTGCTGACAACATTGAACTTCTCGAGCTCTGTGATGCCTGAAAAATACCCAGGTTCATTCACCTGGCGAGTTACAAATAACTCCACCACAATGCAGGTTTTGATCAATAGGAATTTTACTACTGGACTGAAGTAAGGAGAGCACTGGGAGGGTTCCTCAAAGCAGCGTCTCCCTTGGGGGAAGTGACAGGCGGGCTTATGGGGTCGGCGAGAGGGGAGATGGTGTGGCGTTGCATGTAGAGGTTGGGCTGCAGCTGCAAAGACACAGTGTGTCTCATGTCAGCACAGGTCACATGTGATGGTAATGAAGTTGCAGCCCCTCCCATGTCAGCACAGGTCACGTGC
>NW_012103587.1:6186097-6188282 GCF_000951045.1 Mandrillus leucophaeus
AATGATCCTCCTGCCTCGGCCTCCTGAGTAGCTGTGACTACAGGTGCACACCACCATGCTCAGCTAATTTTTGTGTATTTTTTGGTAGAGACAGGGTTTCACTGTGTTGGCCAAGCTGGCCTCAAACTCCTGACCTCAAATGATCCTCCTGCCTTGGCCTCCCAAATTGTTGGGATTACAGGTGTGAGCCACTGAACCCGGCCCAGTTTTGGCCCTTCTGAATGTTTTTATGACTACCCTGAATGACTAAGTGCATTGTTGTTCCTGTTGGAGGATCTCGGGAAATAGAAATCTCTTCTGAAGGGATCCATGAGTCAGCTTGACTAAAACAAATCAAGAATCGATATTAAAAATGAGATGCAATGGAAGTCCATCTTGTGCAGAGTGTGAGTTCTAGAGGTAGCATTTAAAACCAAAATCTCAGATAGTCAAAATTCTCCTTGAAAACTCCCCAATGTATGGCATGTCTGACCACGTATGTACAGCTCTGCACATCATATCCTATGCACAATCAAGATTTTCAGCCCCTAAGCTCAATGAAAGAAAGTCAACCTCTGACCGTCTGACTCTCCAAGCCATTCTGTATTGAGGTTCAGAACTGAATCTCCAGCAGGAAATGTGGAAATATTCCCATCTTCCTGTGGAGTTTATTTTTTCCTGTTCTGACAGCATCTATATAACCATTCATTCATTCATTCTATAAGTTTTTATTAGAATAATTGGCTCAGGCTGTGTTTTGGGGGCTGGGGTACCTTCCGGGGTGCTTCACTGATTTAATTAATTAGTATTAATTAAATCTTGTTAGAATGCATTCTCCTTTTTTTTTGAGACAGAGTCTTGTTCTGTCACCCAGGCTAAAATGCAGTGGCATAATCTTGGCTCACTGCAACCTCCGCCTCCCAGATTCAAGCGATTCTTCTGCCTCAGCCTCCTGAGTAGCTGGGATTACAGGCGCCCACCACCACGCCAGCTAATTTTTGTATTTTTAGTAGAGATGGGGTTTCACCATCTTGGTCATGCTGGTATTAAACTCCTGACTTTGTGATCCACCCACCTTGGCCTCCCCAAGTGCTGGGATTATAGGCATGAACATTAATGCATTCTCATGGAAAGTGTTCCACGATGTTACAGAGTCATCTCTAACAAAGAAGTTAGGATCGAAAGTCACTGAGAACGTGACCCAAGGGCTATTCAGCCTCAACAACTTTTCAGGATAAAAACCACATCCAAGATGCTGCAAGTAATTTCTAAGAGGATCTTTGTAAAGGAATTTCTGGGAAAAATGAATACAAAAAAAAGGGGAGGGGTTTGTTAAAAGGAACGACTTCATCTGCCTCCATGGCCACAATCTATTTTAAAGAGATTATTTTATAATTTACTTCTTTCAGACTCATAAATGGTCCTTAAAAATTTAGGCTGAGAGAATTGTCCTCCTAAAATATAACACAATTCTACTAAATTACAAAAGCTTCAAAAGCTTTCTCCTTAGAAAAGAAAAAAGAAAGAAGAAGGAAAAAAAAATCGCGTAGTCATGCCTTTTTCATTAGAGGCCTTTGAAATCACCCTAAGCACTTTGGAAAGCCTCAGCTAGTAAAACCGTCATGCTTCATTGAAAACAGATTGTTGTCTTTAGCATGTGTATTTTCATTTTACCATCTCATATAAAAATATGGCAGAAAGGTTAATAGCCAGATGTTTGCAAGAATCCAGAGATCGGGGTGTCAAGCAGTATAGTTCAGCGGTCCCCAAACTTTTTGGCAGCAGGGACTGGTTTTGTGGAAGATAGCTTTTCCATGGACTGGGGTGGGGGGGATGGTGTGGGGATGATTCAAGTGCGTTGCATTTATTGTCCACTTTATTATTATTACACTGTAACATATGATGAAATAATTCTACAACTCACCATAATGTGGAATCACTGGGAGCACTGAGCTTGTTTTCCTGCAACTAGATGGTTCTATCTGGGCATGACGGGAGACAGTGACGGATGATCAGGCATGAGATTCTCGTAAGGAACATGCAACCTAGATCCTTGCATGTGCAGTTCACGATGGGGTCCACGCTTCTGTGAGTACTTAATCCTGCCGCTGACCTGACTGGAGGTGGATCGTGGTAATAGGAACAATGGGGAGTGGCTATAAATACAGATGGAGCTTCGCTCACTTGCCTGCTGCTGAGCAGCCCC
>NW_012103587.1:6189832-6192074 GCF_000951045.1 Mandrillus leucophaeus
GGCACCGAGGAAGTCTCAGTCAGGCTCATCTATACGTTGCTGGGGCTGTCAGGAGAGAATTCCAGCCAACAAGGTGACCACATTCTACCCAGGGTTTGGGGAAGAACAGGCTGTGGGGCAGGAGACTGTAAAACCGGCTGATGCTCAAGTGGATTAGCTTCCCATAGTCCCTGGAGATGTTCCCTACCTGCTGACCCTGGAAGACAGCAAAGGTCAGGACACCCCTCATTGCAAAGAGCCCCTTCCGTGAATGGGATGAGACTTGCAGACACTCCTATGTTTACCTGTGACAAGGCCAGATACAGCCCCTCCAAAATCTCAATCTTTGCCTCATCAGTGACTGAGCTGAACTGTACCCCCATGGTGGACCAGAACAAAACGCATGTGAACCAAACTTTATTAAAGCTCCTCTCCTTCTCCCAGGCCTGCCTCACTCCCCAGCCTGAGCTGCAGATGGCCCCCAGCAGCCCCTCCGAGGAGCAGACGGCCCCAAGGCAAAACTCTTTGGATCTGCTGTCTGGTTTTTGCCACCCTCACCCCAGCTCCTCGCACTGCACCAGCTCTTCCTAGCTTGCTTGCGCCTCCCAAGAAAAAGAAAAGTCCAGGCTGCCTGACCCTGGAGACTGGCAGAGCGCACAGTTAGAGCCCTCTCCACATTGCCGTCATCCCGTCCTGCCCCCTTAGGGATCCGTTAGAATAAAGTCCCTTCCAGAGTCCAGGTTTACTTGTTATTCGACAGTGTCTTATCCACAATAGTTCAGTTAATCCTCAAACCACCCCATATATTTACAAGTGAGAAAGCCAAGGCCCTGAACCTGGCCCTGAGGTGGGGGGAGGAAGGGCAGGAGCTGGGAAGCATGGTCAGCTGGCCTGTGTCCACTGTGCTCTCTCTCCTTTTCTTTCTTTTTTTTTTTTTTTGAGATGGAGTCTCACTCTACTGTCCAGGCTACAGTGCAATGGTGCAATCTCTGCTCACTGGAACCTCTGCCTCCCAGGTTCAAGTGATTCTCCTACCTTGGCCTCCCAAGTAGCTGGGATTACAGGTGTGCACCACCATGCCTGGCTAATTTTTGTATTTTTAGTAGAGATGAGTTTTCACCATGTTGGCCAGACTGTTCTCCCGACCTCAAGCGACCCACCCACCTTGGCCTCCCAAAGTGTGAGGATTACAGGTGTGAGCCATGGCCCCCAGCCTACTGTGCTCTCTCATTCTCTCTCTGGTTCTCTCTGTCTCTGTCTCTCTCTCCCCCAACTCCTCCCTCATACAGTTGCCAGCTATTCCCTATGATATCCAGTTTGCATATGGGCTAGACAAATGTCCAACTCAGGCCAAAGGAAACCATCAGTTTTAATATTCTCACATTTACTTTGAATGAGGTGCAGAGTATAAGTGTTACCAGAAAGGGGTCGTGATCCAGACCCCAAGAGAGCGTTCTTGGATCTTGCACAAGAAATAATTCGGAGCAAGTCCATACAGTGAGAAGACAGGTGGGAAGGCCTCCCTGGCAGAACTCCAGCCGGCCTGTATAGTGGGAGGAGTGCACTCTGGGTGGAGCCACCGAACTCTGCACTGTTGGCAGGAGGAGCCTGACCCGTCTTCTATAATGAGCCCCAGCCAGGACTCTGTCTTTGTGGAGGGTCCCTGTTTCCTCTTTTCTTCCTTTTCACCCAATAAAACCCTGCCCTACTCACCCTTCAAATAGTCTGCGAGCCTAAATTTTCACGGCCATGTGACAAGGACCCTGTCTTTAGCTGAATTAAGGAAAAGTCCTGCAGCAAAAGCAAGTTTATTAAGAAAGTAAAGGAATAGGCCGGGCCCGGTGGCTCATGGATTATGCCCGTAATCCCAGCACTTTGGGAGGTCGAGGCAGGTGGATCACGAGGTCAGGAGATTGAGACCATCCTGGCCAACATGGAGAAACCATGTCTCTACTAAAATACAAAAAATGAGCATGGCTTGGTGGTGCATGCCTGTAGTCCCAGCTACTCAGGAGGCTGAGGCAGAAGAATCACTTGAACCCGGGAGGCGGAGGTTGCAGTGAGCCGAGATGGCACCACTGCACTCCAGCCAGGTGACAGAGCAAGACTCCATCTCAAAAAAAAACAAAGGAATAAACAATGGCTACTCCATAGGCAGAGCAGCAGTATGGGCTACTGTTGGCTATTTTATGGTGATTTCTTGATTGTATGCTAAATAAGGGGTGAATTATTCATGAGTTTTGCAGGAAAGGAGTGAGCAATT
>NW_012103587.1:6192124-6195335 GCF_000951045.1 Mandrillus leucophaeus
GGCCTCCCAAGTAGCTGGGATTACAGGTGTGCACCACCATGCCTGGCTAATTTTTGTATTTTTAGTAGAGATGAGTTTTCACCATGTTGGCCAGACTGTTCTCCCGACCTCAAGCGACCCACCCACCTTGGCCTCCCAAAGTGTTAGGATTACAGGTGTGAGCCATGGCCCCCAGCCTACTGTGCTCTCTCATTCTCTCTCTGGTTCTCTCTGTCTCTGTCTCTCTCTCCCCCAACTCCTCCCTCATACAGTTGCCAGCTATTCCCTATGATATCCAGTTTGCATATGGGCTAGACAAATGTCCAACTCAGGCCAAAGGAAACCATCAGTTTTAATATTCTCACATTTACTTTGAATGAGGTGCAGAGTATAAGTGTTACCAGAAAGGGGTCGTGATCCAGACCCCAAGAGAGCGTTCTTGGATCTTGCACAAGAAATAATTCGGAGCAAGTCCATACAGTGAGAAGACAGGTGGGAAGGCCTCCCTGGCAGAACTCCAGCCGGCCTGTATAGTGGGAGGAGTGCACTCTGGGTGGAGCCACCGAACTCTGCACTGTTGGCAGGAGGAGCCTGACCCGTCTTCTATAATGAGCCCCAGCCAGGACTCTGTCTTTGTGGAGGGTCCCTGTTTCCTCTTTTCTTCCTTTTCACCCAATAAAACCCTGCCCTACTCACCCTTCAAATAGTCTGCGAGCCTAAATTTTCACGGCCATGTGACAAGGACCCTGTCTTTAGCTGAATTAAGGAAAAGTCCTGCAGCAAAAGCAAGTTTATTAAGAAAGTAAAGGAATAGGCCGGGCCCGGTGGCTCATGGATTATGCCCGTAATCCCAGCACTTTGGGAGGTCGAGGCAGGTGGATCACGAGGTCAGGAGATTGAGACCATCCTGGCCAACATGGAGAAACCATGTCTCTACTAAAATACAAAAAATGAGCATGGCTTGGTGGTGCATGCCTGTAGTCCCAGCTACTCAGGAGGCTGAGGCAGAAGAATCACTTGAACCCGGGAGGCGGAGGTTGCAGTGAGCCGAGATGGCACCACTGCACTCCAGCCAGGTGACAGAGCAAGACTCCATCTCAAAAAAAAACAAAGGAATAAACAATGGCTACTCCATAGGCAGAGCAGCAGTATGGGCTACTGTTGGCTATTTTATGGTGATTTCTTGATTGTATGCTAAATAAGGGGTGAATTATTCATGAGTTTTGCAGGAAAGGAGTGAGCAATTTCCAGAACCAAGGGATTCTCTCCCTTTCAGACAATATAGGGTAATGTCAGGAAGTTACTTGATATTGCCATGACATTTGTAAACTGTCATGGCACTGGTAGGAGGGTCTTTTAGCCTCCTAATGCATTATAGTTAGCACATAATGAGCTGTGTGAGGACGACCAGAGGTCACTCTCGCCACCACCTTGGTTTTGGTGGGATTTGGCTGACTTCTTTATGCAATCTGTTTTATCAGCAAGGTCATTATTATCTGAATCTTGTGCTGACCTCCTATCTCATCCCATGACTTAGAATTCCTTAACCTCCTGGGAAGGCAGCGCAGTAGGTCTCAGCCTCATTTTACCCAGCCCCTGTTCGAGATGGAGTTGCTCTGGTTCAAATGCCTCTGACATAAAGATTGTTATTTGTTGATAAGAGGCACGGAGAGGGAATTTTGATTATTGGGTTCTCAATACAATGAGACTTTATTGGTTTTAGAATGTCTTTAGTAGTCTACAAATAACTATTCTTTGGATAAGCCTCATAAGCTATGATACTGCCTGTATGTAAACATTTGTTCTGTTTTTTAGTGGCAGAATAATAAACTCAGATATTAACTGGTAAGTATTTTGTTTTGCACACATACACACATACATGCACATATAATTCACTATGAAAATTACACCATTCTGAGCTTATTGCATTTGGGGCTGGAGGTGGCCATCGACACAGCCAAATTCAGGTCATCAAGAGTCAAATTCTTGGCTCTGAGTGTCTGAGGAGGCTTTTGAATGTTATGAGAGAGGAAACAATAGTCTTGAGAAACAAAGCTATTGAATTGCAAAGCAGGGTTTTTTTGAGAGAGAATGATTTTAATGTTCAAAATGCAAGGTCTAGATGGGTATTAGACTCAAAATCCTAAAGGACTCAGGCTTAATGTCTGTGCTTTAATTACCAGATTGGAAAGAAAATAGATGAATCAGGTCCCCCGGGTTTATGAGAAGGTGGCCCAGGCTGGGATAGGGGCGAGGGTGGGAGCCGGGAGTGGGATGCAGGAGGGGCAGGGTGTGTGCCACATCCCCTCTGTCACCATCCCTGAGATCAACTAAACACAGTGATCTGAGAGTAGAGGACACAGCTGGGGGAGGTGTTGGGCCCAGCGACCTTGCGGCAGGAGAGGAAGAGATGATCTTGGTGCTGTCTGTTCTCAAGTACAGAGTATGAATAGGAAATTGTGGTTATGGCAAGATCAACAGATCTGAGATGACTGCCATTCAAATGATAGCTGTCACTCACAGTTCCCAAGAGGAGGGGACACGTCTCACCCCACGGGATGCACCAGGGTTGCTCAGGAGACACAGAGAGAGGAATATGCAAGGAAGATACTTTATTGTGGTTGCCATGGGCAGGAACAAGTGAGGCTTAGTATTGACTTGCTTGAATAGTTCTGAGCATGGGGCTGCCTCTAGTTGTCTGGTACCTGGCTTTGGGGTGATTGGGCAGGTGGATACTGACCTCTAGGGTGTGAGAGCCTGATAAGGAAGGTAGTTGTAGGTATGGACTCTGGATTGATTGGTTTGTATTTGAAAAGTGCTCCTAAGTGGTGGGAAGTGGTGGTAAGGGTTAGGGAATGAGGGAGGCAAGGCAAGGCAAGGTGACCTTAGACACCTCAGACGTCCCGTCCAGAATCAGGAATGCCCAGCATGTGCTTACAGGGCAGATGTTAAAGCATGAGTTTTACAGAAGGTAGAAGATTACCACATGAGCAAGGTTACAAATAGAAATTTCAAAATGTTAAAAATACAATTCTACCAATGAAACTATGTTAAGTTTCATTTAACACCTTAATGAGGGGACCAGTGGAAAACAAAGTCAGTTTGAAGAAGATTATGAGACACCAATGTCTATATTCTCAGTGAAGTTTTCAAAAACGGTCAAATAAGACCAATCAAAGTCATAATCTTTGTGGTTGACTGGTCTAAATCATTTGCATCACTATTTGACTAA
>NW_012103587.1:6195975-6197514 GCF_000951045.1 Mandrillus leucophaeus
CTCTCTCACCTGCCACCATGTAAGATGTGCCTGCTTCCCCTTCCACCGTGATTGTAAGTTTCCTGCGGCCTCCCCAGCCATGTGGAACTGTGAGTCAATTAAACCTCTTTTCTTTGTAAATTACCCAGTGTCGGGTAGTTCTTTATAGCCATGTGAGAACGGACTAATATGGTAATTAATGATATATCACATACAGCCTCTTCTTCAGAACTCTTCCTCTGGTCACAGTTTGTTGGACCAGGAATAAATGCTTGTTTCAAGACAGCAGGCAATCAGAATCTTTCCCTGACAATTTGGAGCCACAAAGGAGAGAAGAAAATATAAGAAAGGGTACAGAAAAAAGCAGAATGTGAGAGAGGGAGAGATCCAAAGGCATTCCAGTCCCTGATTCTGGTCGTTGCTGGGATAGTTCTTATCTTTTGGTTCCAACTGACCCCTCTTACCTTTAAAATAAATTATGCTTTTTGCTTACGTTAGTATAGGTTGGATTGCAATGAAAGCGGTTTATAATTACTTGAACGCTGTTGGTGAACAAGGCTATTCGGAAGTCTGGAATGGGATTAGTCCAAGGCACTGACAAGTCAAGTGTAAAAGCTTCCATCTGAGTGCAGTCAAGCTTAGGGTTTGGTGAATCCCGTCACTAAATCCGTGGGTTTTGCTCTGGCCATGACTGAGGGTGCTCTCATGCCTTTCTGAACCTGTTGCGAGATCTTCTCACTGGTGACCTTTTCTCACTGGCAACCTTTTTGCTTCCTCTAAGTGAATTCACCCTCAGTGGCAGAGAATGCTAATTGCATACTCAATACCTACTGTCTCCTCTTTTCTTACCAACTAAACCCCAGTTTTGTTCAAAGAAGCCAATGTGCTCAGGTAACAATACTACATCCCTCCAGTCTGCCTGTGATCATGAGTCACAGTCCCAGCATATATGGTGTAAACAGAATTTACTAGATGTGACATTACCAGAAACAGATGACTTTTACCCTTTGCCTATCCCTTCTTCCTGTCCAGAACTCAGGTGTGATGGCTGGAGCTCCAACAGTCATCTTGCAAGCATGAGGAGGTAGGAGGTGGCAGCTGGACCATCTTGCAGGAGATTGGAGCAGTGTTCTGCCTCCACCTTCTTTTTTAAAAAACTCTGTTAGATTTTTCTAAACTTTTTGTCATGGAGAACTTTGAACATACATAAAGCATGCAATAATACCATGATCTACTCATGTAACCATGCCACAGAAATAGGTGGCCCCATCCAGCTTTGAGAAGAGTTTCATACAAGGATGACTTCCACAGTTGCGGCAGAGTCTAGGAACATCGCATGAGTTGGTGCATCTCTGGGACTAATAGAGGGGGAAGCTTCAAATCTATAGACCCGAAGAGCAGGGGTGGGAGCGGTTCCCATACCTGGAGAGAGAAAGTGTGTGGAGAGGGCGCTTTGATAGGAGCTGCAGCCTTGTGTGGAGGGGTGCAGCCTCTCCAGTCCCGGCCCCCATGGGGCCCCTGCAGGGAGGAACACCCACTCTTCTTCCTCTTCTGCTTGGC
>NW_012103587.1:6198394-6211624 GCF_000951045.1 Mandrillus leucophaeus
GTGCTTTGGTTTTGGGTAGACATATCTTTGGAGGGCCACGATTCAACCCACTACACCAGCGCAGATACATTTTAGCCAAGTTAAGACCATCCATTTCTGTGCCAACCCAGGACCTCCATGTTTCCAGAATAAAATGTGCATGTCACCCTCCAGAGCTTCTCAACGCACCTGGGCCCCCTGCACGAACAAGCTGTCCACTCTGTGGATTGCTTAGGCAACTGGCCACTGCTATAGCAGGGGTGGGGGCGAGAGGGTGGGGAGTGGGGACATTTTACACCGAATCCTGATGGAATCAGTCAGAGTATTTGTTCTCTGCCCTGTGGAATTAGAAGGCAGGTTGGTGGAAGAAAGGAAGACATCAAAGTGCCTGCTAAAGACGCAAGCACCTCAAAATCACCAAGCTCTCATGTGCTGCTAGCGGGATTGTCATTGGTAGCTTGGCACAAGCTTTCTTTAGAACTACTTGGTTTTTTATCTATATATATATACACACACACATATATTTATTATATAGAACAGGTAAACTTGCATATATATTTATTGAAATGATGCATATATATGCATAAACCAGAGCTTGTGGTGGTACACACATGTGTATTTGGGTGATAAGGTTATGGGTAATTTTTATTTTCTTACGCATTTTTTTCTGTAGTTTTTCAGGTTTT
Source organism: Mandrillus leucophaeus (assembly GCF_000951045.1). NCBI lineage: Eukaryota > Metazoa > Chordata > Mammalia > Primates > Cercopithecidae > Mandrillus > Mandrillus leucophaeus. Next base: position 6,199,060 of record NW_012103587.1, read on the forward strand.
CCAAAGTAAGCATTTTTTGGTAGGTTAAAAAATGATATTTTAAAAAGAATTAAGGGAACGAAGCAGAAAACATAATTACTAAGTTCTGACTCATCCCTCAGTGACTGTGACTCCGGTCCCTACCAGGTCCAAATGCCAACAGGAGAGACAAATGTGTCGTTTGTGGAGTGAACTAGCTGACAGCATGGCATAAAATGAAGGGCACCTTTCCCTCTTCTTCCCCAGTGTCTCACTGGAGATATTTCATCCTAAAAAGTCATGAAATCTTGATCCAAAGCTCAAATCGTGTTTTGTGTAGGTATTTCCCGGGTTTCTGGCTTAAGGCTGTGTTTTGGTCTTCTAGCCAGTACTTAATGAAATGGCAGAAAGAAAGAGTGTTGGACATAAAGGTCGGGCACACCTCAAATACAGTGCTCCAGGATTACACGCTGAAATGTTCATTTCATACACAGACCGGCACATGACTTTAATCTGTGAGGGTTTTAAGAGGGAGATCGGGAGTAACCTCCCACTCAAATATGGCGTGGTGTTTAACGGATCAATACGGCCATTGCAGTTCTTAACTCAGTCGAAATAAGCTGTGTTGCGACTGTCAGTGTATCAACCGTGCCAAGCTTTTTGAAGACCCTACCGAGTGAAATCCTGACATTCGGTGGCGAGCGTACTCGGCAGATTAATTGCAGCGATTTGGGATGCCACCTTTAATTCAGAGTCCACCCGAGTGATCTAAAGACGTAATGGCCAGCCTGAGAGTCCCAAATTAGCCAAATGTGAATTACTTCCGAGCTCTCAGAGCTAAACTCGCCTTTCCTTGTTTAACAACCTCAGTTACTGAAATTTGAAAATCTCTCAAGAGGGGACTTTTATTTTTTGCCGATGGAAGGTGGCAATGCTGAACTACGTGGGAAAAAGAAAACAGCTCTCTTTCGCTATGAGCAATTTATTACTCAAGTCAATTCAAAACATGTAATTAATAGCCCATTCTAATTGGAAGCGAAAGCATAATCCATCTTTGGATGCTCCTGTTCTTCCGCTGCTGGCTGGATCTTCACTGCTGAGCAACGAAGCTCACCGGCAAGGCTACAGTCAGAGGAGGTCTTCTCGGTTCATCTTTTTCGTCTCTAACATTTCTGTGGAAAAATAAAGAAACAGTTTGTCACAAGCGATGGAGGCTTCCATGTGGAAATCAACTATTTAATGCCTCAGTGGGAACTGAGAATTTTTCATTAAGTTGTCCGGTGTAATTTCATCATTCCAGGAAGCTTCCCTCTTTCTCCTGTTCTTTCAGGTCAGACGCAAAGTCACGAGAAAGTCAACAGCTCTATCTGGTGCCCACTGAGTGGCCGGGCAGCTTTCTCAGAGTGAACTCCTGGCATTCATCGTGTCCTGCTGTGGTCTTGGTTGACTTTGTCGGCGTTTTCATGACTTGTTCTTCTTTCCCAGGGAGGTGGGTTATTATCCCCAGGTCCCTTCCACCTCTCCAGTGCCCATCCGTTCTGATCTCATGCACGTTTGCCTCAGAAGAGTCCGCTCCTCCCCTCATTTGTTTATTCAACAGCTTTTGAGCACCTATTATGCATCAAATGCAGTCCTACACATCAAGGATTCTGACCTCAAGAAACACAGGCTCCCTGTCCTCATGGGGGGTTGTGTTTTAACAGGTAGAGTTGAACTATGAACCAGTAAGCCAGTACATTTGAAAAAAGGGAATTGCAGGTAATGATAGGTTTTATTTATTTATGTTGGGACAGCGTCTTGCTCTGTCGCCCAGGCTGGAGTGCCGTGGTGACCATGGCTGACTGGCCTCAAACTCCTGGGCTCAAACGATCCTCCCACCCCAGCCTGTCAAGTAGCTGGGGACCACAGGCACATGCCACCACACCCAGCTAATTTTTTTCTGTGTTGTAGAGACAGAGTCTGGCTGTGTTATCCAGGTGGGCCTAGAACTCCTGGGCTCAAGTGATCCTTCTGCTTCGGCCTCCCAAAGTGCTGGGATTATAGATGTGAGCCACTGTACCTGGCCAGGTTGTAAAGAAGATAAAACAGGGCTGACCGGGTGCGGTGGCTCATGCCTGCAATCCCAGCACTTTGGGAGGCCGAGACAGGCGGATCACGAGGTCAGGAGATCGAGACTTATCCTGGTTAACACAGTGAAACCCTGTCTCTACTAAAAATTCAAAAAATTAGCCAGGCATGGTGATGGGTGCCTGTAGTCCCAGCTACTCAGGAGGCTGAGGCAGAATAGCGTGAACCCGGGAGGCGGAGCTTGCAGTGAGCCGAGATCGTGCCACTGCACTCCAGCCTGGGCAACAGAGTGAGACTCCGTCTCAATAATTAATTAATTAAAAATGGAAAAACACAAAACAGGGCTACAGAGTGACTGGGGCGTGTATGAGTTGGGTGAGACTTGGTCTCAGGTGATGGGAGCAGGTGCTTGTGAGGAGGGACATTGTATTGAGGTGGAATTGTGATGAGGTCGTACTTTCACGGCTGAGATTAAGCTGTCCAGACACAGGGAAGAGGACGTGCAGAAACCCCAGGTAGGAAGGGCTTGGGCTGTTGGAGGAACAGGAGAAGAAGGGCCCCCCTGTGGCTGGAGCTCAGGAGTGAGCGGTGTGGAGGCAGGACAAGTGCTCAGGGTTTCTGGGTCTGAGACCATGGGCGGTCTGGCTGGCAGTGGCCAGTTGGTGTTTTTTAACTCAACTCTCAAGGGGCGCCATAGGAGAGGTCTAAGTAGGGGAGTGGCATGGTGAGATTTTGCTGCTCTGTGGAGAGTGGGTTATAGGAAAGTGAGAGCAGCTGGGTCTCAAGTCAAGCAGCAAACGAAAGTGACAGGCTGCTCTCTATTCAGTGAGCATTTATTAAATCCGACAACACACATTTATCACCACATGGTGCACTAAGTAGGTTCTTTTTTAAATTTTGAGACGGAATCTCACTCTGTTGCCAGGCTGGAGTGTAGTGGCGCGATCTCTGCTCGCTGCAACCTCCGCGTCCTGGGTTCAAGAGATTCCCCTGCCTCAGCCTCCCAAGTAGCTGGGACTACAGGCCTACCATCACGCCCAGCTAATTTTTTTTTTTCTGTATTTTAGTAGAGACGGGGTTTCACCATGTTGGCCAGGATCGTCTTGATCTCCTGACTTTGTGATCCGCCCGCCTTGGCCTCCCAAAGTGCTGGGATTAGAGGCATGAGCCACCAGCCCAGTCAGTAGTTTCTTAACAAAACACAGTGGGACTTAGGAACAATAATAGCAATAGTCTACACTTACAGTAACGTCTCAGGGGTACGGTAGCAGCAGGGATGCAGAGAGACGTGGGCAGGAAGAGGTGTATTTTGGGTGTGGAATTGGTGCATCCTGCTGTTCAATTAGGTGTGGAGGATGCAGGCAAGTGAGCCATGGGTGCTGCTGTGGTTTTGGCTGGAGCAGCTGGGGGTGCCGTTCATGAGATGGGCAAGTCTGGGGAGAAGTGACTTGGAGCAGGTAGCTGAGAGAGGAGCGACTTGGAGGGGGTGGCTAAGAGAAGAGTGGCTTGGAGGGGGTAGCTGATGGAAGAGTAGCTTGGAGGTAGTAGCTGAGAGAGAAGCAGTTTGGAGGGGGTGGCTAAGAAAAGAGTGGCTTGGAGGCAGTAGCTGAGAGAAGAGTGGCTTGGAGGGGTAGCTGAGAGAGAAGCAGCTTGGCGGGGGTAGCTGAGGGAGGAGTAGCTTGGAGGGGGTAGCTGAGAGAGGAATAGCTTGGAGGGGGTAGCTGAGGGAGGAATATCTTGGAGGGGGTGGCTGAGAGAGAAGCAGTTTGGAGCGGGTAGCTGAGAGAGGAGCGGCTTGGAGTGGGTAGCTGAGACTGCTGTTGCCATGCTGGGGTTCCCTTGTCCTCCCTCAGCCTCAGAGCCGAGCCTTTCTCAGGGGTGGCAACTTGCTGAGATCAAAAAGTCTGCACCTTCTGGATTTCCTGGTAGCTGGGTTTAGGCATGTGACTAAGTCCTGGCCAATCAGATAAAAGTGGCATCTTCAGAAGGAACTTCCAGGAAGGGCTTTTAAAGGTTCTGGTTCAGCCAAGAGGGGCCCACCTCTTGCCTCTCCTTCCAGCTACCTGGAATGACTGTATGGTAGTTGGAGCTTCAGGGGCCACTTTGTGACCTTGGGGTAGAAAAAGCCTTGTTCCCCAATTACTTCCTGGGGCCTCGGTGTCAGGCCTGAGCTGTCCATCTTTCAGTGCCTTTTATGTGGGAGAATAAGGACCATTATGTTTATGCAGCTGTTCTTCTGTGATTTCCGTTCTGTGCCACTGAGCCACTGAGTCTACTCTTAGGGGGAGAAACGAACAGTAGAACAAAAACCAAGAACCCCTGTTGTTAGAATGAGTTACGGGTGCCTTTTAGATCCCCATCCAGAGGTGTGGAATAGATAATTACATACACGTGAATGGAGCTTAGGGCTAATTCATTGATTAGTTATTAACACTGTTGCCACACGATAAGAAATGAGTCTCTTTTTCATGTCCTACAAATTACTTTCCTCATGAGCTTGCAAAGTCAAATAACAAGGACTGTCCTTCAAGAAATGTTCCAGACGAAATGTATTTGTACCATAAGGACCATTACAAATCAACTGGTCACCCTGTGTGCATAGGTACAATGTCTGGGTAATTTCCATTCCACCCCTCCACACAGCACTGACCACGGAGCACCTGAACCCAGGTGGGGGTGAGGAGAAAAGGGCCAGAGGGTAACACAGGGGGACACTATGGTGGGCTCTTCCTGGATTTGAGCAAATGCATGTTTTTCCATAGAGAAGGATGGGCATCAGTGAGAGGCGTGAGGTGTTTTATTGTTTTTAATTTAAATTTATTTATTTTTTAATGTTTCTAGGTCTACAAGGGCTTTAGGGAGATGGCAAGCAATGTGATGTCTAGCCTTTTACATGAAAACATCTTTTACTTGGTTACCCCTCTAGATAAAGGCCATCTGGAGTTTGAGCTTAATTCAATCATGTTTTAGTAGGCATCCAACAGAGTCTGAACTATTTTCAGAGATCTTTCATACCACAGAAAGGCCCCAATTTATTACTGGGATCCAGGGGAAATAAAATAGAAGGCAATAACTAAGATAAGTGGTCCATCAAAAGTTACACGTGCTAACAGCCCCACACAACACACACTAGCGCACAGATCTCTGAGACTTGCACGGAGAAACGCTGTACCCAGGTTTGCAGAAGTGGTTGTTTCTTTTCTTCTCTCCCTGAATTTAATTAGAAATGGAAATACGTAATACTAACACCAAGAACTACGTCTTTCTTCTCAAACTGGTTTGCAGATCCCTAGAAATCAGGATGTATTTTTTATATGTGCTGGAAACTGGAAACACATTTCATGTATTAATTCACTAAATCTTTCTATCAACGCCATGAGGCATGAGCTTGTATTATGCCCATTGTGTAGGTAAGGAAACTGAGACACAAGGGATTCAAATGACTGGTGTGAGAGCTGGGAATTCACACCCGCAGGCTGGTCCCAGAGACCCTGAGGGCAGCCCCTGTGCTGGGCTCTTTCTTGACAGGACTCGGGAGGCTGAGAACTGATGAGGGTACGCCGCCCCATTTCCATCTGTATTAGTATCTTACTGCTGCAGTGACAAATCACCACAAATCTGGTGACTCTAAACAGCATGCATTTATTATCAGACAGTTCTAAGATCAGAAGTCCTAACATCAAGGTGTTGGCAGAGCTCCCTTCCTGCTGAGGGCTGTTGGGGAGAATCAGTTTCTTGCCTCTGGCAGCTCCTAAGTAAAGGCTGCCCAGTTCCCTGCCTCATGACCGCTGACGTGGTTTGGATCCATGTCCCTGCCCAAATCTCATGTAGAGTGGTTATACCTGATGTGTGTGTGTGGAGGTGGGGCCCGGTGGGAGGTGACTGGGTCATGGGGTGGATCCTCTATGAATGGTTTAGCACCATCGCCCCTGGTGCTGTCCTGGTGACCGTGAGTTCTCGTGAGATCTGATGATTTAAAAGTGTGCAGCGCCACCCGTCTTCCTCCTGCTCCAGCCACGGGAAGTGCCTGCTCTCCCTTTGCCTTCCACCATGACTGAAAGCTCCCCGAGGCCTCCCCAGGAGCCGAGCAAAAGCCACTCTGCTTCCTGTACAGCCTGTGGAACCATGAGCCAATGCCACCTGTCTTCTTCATACATTACCCAGTCTTAGGTATGTCTTCATAGCCATGCGACAATGGACTCATGTAGCCCCTTCTGCCATCTTTACTGCCAGCGGGACAGCGTCTTCAGGTCCCTCTGACCTCTGCGTGTCCTTGCATCGCCTATTGTTCTGGGACTCTGTCTCCCTAATATAAACATTTTGATTCTTGGGATGATCCCAGATGATCTCCTCACATAATCACCTGATGTGGTTTGGATCTGTGTCTCCACCCAAATCTCCTACCGCGTTGTTCTCCCCAGGGTTGGAGGCGGGGCCTGGTGGCAGGGGATTGGATCGGGGGGCGGAGTTCTCATCAATGGTTTAGCACCGTTCTCTCTGTGCCGTCCTCAGGAGAGTGAGTGTGTGGGTTCCTATGCGGCCCGGTTAAGTGTGTGGCACCTCCACCCACCTTTGACCCTGCTCCTGCCATGTAAGATACCTGCTTCCACTCCACCTTCTGCCATGAATCAAAGCTCCCTGAGGCCCCCCCAGGAGCAGAGGCTACCAGGCTTCCTGTGCAGCCTGCAGAACTGAGCGCCATTTAAACCTCTTTTCTTTGTAAATGACCCACCCTCAGTTATTTCTTTATAGCAGTGCAAGAACAGACTAATACGTCACCCCTACAAAATCCATTTGGCCATGTCAGTAACACCTCGACAGGTTCCGGAGATTAAGATGTGGACGTCTCTGGGGTGTCATTTTATATTTACCACATAATCTAAAGAATGTGTGTGTGGAGGGGGAGAAGAACGTGGAACTAACCTTACTAATCTGCCTTCCTGGCTTTTGCAAATCTGTTTACTGCAGGTCCAGAATGTGAATGTCTCACTTAGAAAGTCAAGCAGCAGCCACATGTAGTGACTCACGCCTGTAATATCAGTACTTTGGGAGGCCAAGGTGGGTGGATCACTTGAGGCCAGGAGTTCGAGTCCAGCCTGGCCAATATGGCGAAACCCTGTCTCTACTAAAAATACAAAAAATTATCCGGGCATGGTGATGCGTGCCTGTAATCCCAGCTACTTGAGTGGCTAAGGCATGAGAATCTCTTGAACCCCAGAGGCAGAGGTTGCATTGAGCTGGGCACCACTGCACTCCAACCTGGGTGACACAGCATGAGTCTGAGAAGGAAGGAAGGAAGGAAGGAAGGAAGGAAGGAAGGAGAGAAGGAAGGAAGGAAGGAAGGAGAGAAGGAAGGAAGGAAGGAAGGAAGGAGAGGAAGGAGAAAGAAAAGAAAGAAAAAGAGAAGAGAAAAAGAAAGAAAGAGAAAGAAAAGAAGGAAGGAAGGAAGGAAGGAAGGAAGGAAGGAAAGTCAAGCAGCAAATGAAAGTGACAAGCTCCTCTCAACTCAGGGAGCATTTATTAAATCCCACAACACACATTTATCACAACATTGTGCAGTAAGTAGGTTCTTAGTAAAACATGGTGGGATTTAGAAATAAGAGTAATAGTTGACACTTGCATTGTCCTCCGTTTGTTCTAAGCACTGTTCTGCATATGTTAGCATGTTAGATTCACACAACTCCACACTTTCTAGGAGGAAGGTGGGAAAAGCCTTCTCACAGGGTGATGGTCTTCATATAGTGCTGAACTTCTGCCTCAGCTAAGGCTATTTATTCACTTTTTTCCTACTACCTTTAAGATATACAATCCATAGAATTAACTCCTGATAGGGCTTGACTTCTACCTTCAGCTTCCTTTGATGACTATTTCAATGGGAATAGGAGCAAACAATAAAACTGGACCTGAATAGTTTGAATTTATCAGCTATCAATGAATAATTTCACTTACTAGCACTTGTGAAAGTTTAATTGTTCCTTTCTAGCCTTTGGCTTTCATTAAGCAATCAACAAAGTCCTAGGTGCAGAGCCTGGGCAGAGGAGGGGGTAAGGCCACAAAACTAGTGCAGTGGCAAGGAAGTGGGGTTATTTTTGCAGCCTTTTCACCTCCCCTGCCTGGGCTCCATGCCTAGGACTTCGTTGTCTATTTCTTCATGCCTGAGTGGAAAACACAGCCTGGTCCCTTGACTTGCTTTTGTTAACAGCATGCAGTAGAACCAGAGTCTTGTGTGCTATTCTAGACCAGCCAGCCCCCAGCCAACCAGGCATCTGACCACAGATATATGAGTGAGTTCAGTCACAACCAGCCGAGCATGACTTAGATCAGCAGAGCTGTAGACTCATGAGCAATCGTTATAGTAATTAATAAACCATCATAATAAATTACAATCAATAAACCATCATAATAAGCAAACTGTTTTCACTGTAAGTCATTAAGATTTAATGTGTTAGTTTTGTGGTGCAATAACAGATAAAGAGAGGGTATCCTTGGGCGAGCTCCTCAAGCTGGGTCTAAATGAATCACAGAGGGCTGGCAATTTGTGTCAACACAACATTAGTTAGTTCTAATTCAGAGATCATAAGAAGATCTACAGTTATTACAAGTCAACTGAGTCTATATTTTAAAATTGAGACACTTTATAAAGAAATCCCAAGTTTGAGCTCTTTCCACAAAAAGATGAAATATCTGTTGATGCTGAGGGTGTGTTTTCCAAGGGCAGCCATGTGTGGAGCTATTGCCTGCCGCATCTGCCCTCACTTCCTCGATCCTCACTCTGGTTGTCAGGTGTGGTGTTGACAATGCAATATGGAATGTCAGGATTCTAACTCCTGGCTGATTTCATCCACTTACGGTTGTGCATTCTGAACTGCCTTGTATTGAGTTCTGCTTCTGCCATTTTCTAGGTGTAATATCAGGTATATTGCTCACTCTCTCTTTTTTTTTTTTTTTTTTTTTTTTTTGATGGAGTCTCGCTCTGTCACCCGGGCTGGAGTGCAGTGGCACAATCTCAGCTCACTGCAACCTCCGCCTCCTGGGTTCAAGTGATTCTCCTGCCTCAGCCTACCAAGTAGTTGGAATTATAGGCATGCACCGGCATGCCCAGCTAATTTTTGTATTTTTAGTAGAGACGGGGTTTCACTGTGTTAGCCAGGATGGTCTCGATCTCCTGACCTCGTGATCCGCCCACCTCAGCCTCCCAAAGTGCTGGGATTACAGGCTTGAGCCACCGCGCCCGGCCACTCACTCTCTTTGTGCCTCAGTTTCCTCACCTGTAATATGCGGGATATGAAGGTAACCTGCTTTAGAGGTGTGTTGTAAGGATCAAATCCATTGTGATGTGGAACGTCATTTGGCTGGTGAATTAGTCTATTCTCACACTGCTATAAAGAATACCACCTGAGACTGGGTAATTTATAAAGAAAAGAGGTGGAATTGGCTCACAGTCCTGCATGACTGGGGTGGCCTCAGGAAACTTACAATCATGGCAGAAGGGGAAGGGGAAGCAAGGCAGTCTACGTGGTGGCAGGAGAGAGACAGAGCGTGAAGGAAGCCACACACTTTTAAATCATCAGATCTCCTGAGAACTCACTATCATGAGAACAGCATGGGGGAAACCATCCCCAAGATCAATCACCTCCCGTCAGGTCCCTCCTTGGCATGTGGGGATTACAATTCGAGATGAGATTTGGGTGGGGACACAGGCAAACCCTCTCAGCCAGTGCCTGACATCTTGAAAGATCTCTCTCAATGTATGCTATACTTACGATAATAATTGTTTTTTCATGTTACCAGCTGGGCCCTGTAGGTACTGGAGTTTTCAACTCCTCCTCTCATTTCCTCTTTTTCTGCTTTATTTCTCATTCTGTCCCTGCGTTGGGAACCTACCCCAGTAAAAAGAAAGGACAGCAGTTTGGAAAATAGATTTGGGATATTTAGGATTCTTAATATACAGATTTTCACTTCTCTGTTGAGGTCCCCCATAGAGCCCATAACAGGAACTATCCCTGAGGCCATGTTGCCTTTAAGAAAAACCCATGCTACTATCTGCTGTGTATCCCTTGACCCACATGTCCTTGTTTCCCCAGTCCCGCACCTGTGGTAATGACTGTTTCATTCTTTATGTCTGCATATTTGAGCTCTTTAGAAAATATTCCACATGTAAGTGAGATGATGCCGGATTTGTCTTTCTGTGTTTGGATCTCACTTAGCATGATGTCCACCAGGTTCATTCATGTTGTGGCACATGGCAGGATCTCCTTTTTTTTTTTTTTTTTTTTCTGAGATGGAGTCTCGCTCTGTCACCCGGGCTGGAGTGCAGTGGCACAATCTCAGCTCACTGCAACCTCCGCCTCCTGGGTTCAAGTGATTCTCCTGCCTCAGCCTCCTGAGTAGCTGGGACTACAGGCGTGCACCACCACACGTGGCTAATTTTTGTATTTTTAGTGGAGATGGGGTTTCACCTTGTTGGCCAGGATGATCTCGATCTTTTGACCTCATGAGCTGCCTGCCTCAGCCTTCCAAAGTGCTGGGATTACAGGTGTGAACCACCACGCCCGGCTGCTTTTTTAAAGGCTGAATACTATTCCATTCTCTCTCCCTACAGAACCACATTGTCTTTATCCATTCATCCGCTCATGGGCATTCAGGTTGTTTTGGTCCCTTGGTTTTTGTGACTATGTTACTAATGTTGCAGTGTGGGTCAAAGGATACAAATGAGCAGATATGCAGAATAAACAGGTGTAGAGGTCTAAGGTGCATTAAGAGGACGAAAGTTAACAAAATTGTATTGGGGTTTTGTTAAATACGTATTTGTTAAATACGTATTTTGTTAAATACGTAGATTTTAGCTGCTCTTGTCACAAAAAAGGAACCATGTGAGATGACAGTTATGTCAATCTGCTTCACCACAGTTAATTATTTTCTTTTTTTTTTATTTCTTTTGCAGTAACCATTTTTACCATCTATATGTACCCCAAAACATCATGTTGTAAACCTCAAATATATGAAACAAAATTTACTAATTTAAAAAAAGCCCATCTGTGTAGCTGCTTTCAAGCAACACAATACAATATTTACTTGGCAGAAAATATGAAAATCAAAGATGTGATAACCTGTGACTTGGCATCACTCTTCCTATAGGCTGCCCTAGAGCAGCCTCCTCGTGTCGGGCATTACATGGATGGTCACAGCAGCATTGTACATATATGATTACTTTAAAACATCAATTTACTTTAAAAAATTTACCACTTATCAAAATTAGCATGTTGTCTCTGTATAGTTCCGTGAAATTTACACAGGTATGGATTGGTGTAACTGGCACCACCATCAGGGCACTGGAAATTTCCTCACATTAACCCTTCGTAGTAACATACTCCTTCCCCACCCCTTACCTCTGGCCCTTGTCATCTGTTCTACATCACTATAATTTTTTTTTTTTTTAGGATATCATAGAAATAGAATCATAAGGTACATAACCTTTGGAGATTGTCTATTACTATTTTTCACAGTGCGAAACTTGAACTAACTGAAAAGTACACCAATAAGTGAATAGTTACATAAAACAGTCTATAAACATCCTGTGAAGTGCCATATGCCAGTTAAAATAGCATAAAATAGGATGAGTACCAGCTGGAAGGACCAGGAGCAGGATTGGGTATCATTTATTCTTTATTTTTGAGGATCTTTCTTTTCCCTCTGGAGACATCTGAGCTCACAATCTGGGACAATGTGGTGGAATCCTTTTTTTTTTTTTTTCTTTTCAGATTTTGGCTTGTTGTGGTAGCTGAAGGAGCTCAGAAAGGAAGGGTTTTGGAAATTTAAGGAGCTCCTCAAACAAGAACCTTTGACATCTGAACTCAAGCCAATCACCCGGCCTGAGCTAAAGAAGCCTTCCAAAGAAGATGTAGCAAAGCTGTTGGACAAACATTATCCAGGAGAACAGGCATGGAAGGTGACACTGAACCTATTTCTACAGATCAGTAGGAAAGATCTCTGGATGAAGGCTCAGGAAGAGATGAGAAATAAGCTCAACCCATATAGAAAGCACATGAAAGAAAAATTTCAACTTGTATGGGAAAGGGAAACCTGTGTTCATGTCCCTGAGCATTTCTACAAAGAAATCATGAAAAATGAGTCCAAGTATTGAATGATGCATATACTGCTGAAGCTAGACTACTCACTGTGGTCCTGGAAGGCTCTGATGGAATTGGAAAAACAACCCTTTTAAGAAAAGTAATGGGCCAGGTGCAGTGGCTCACGCCTGTAATCCCAGCACTTTGGGAGGCCGAGGCAGGCGGATCACCTGAGGTCAGGAGTTCAAGACCAGCCTGGCCAACATGGTGAAACTCCGTCTCTACTAAAAATACAAAAATTAGCTGGGCATGCCGGTGCATGCCTATAATTCCAACTACTTGGTAGGCTGAGGCAGGAGAATCACTTGAACCTGGGAGGCAGAGGTTGCACTGAGCTGAGATCACACCATTGCACTGCAACCTGGATGACAGAACAAGACTCAGTCTCAAAAAAAAAAAAAAAAAGTGAT
>NW_012103587.1:6213950-6215520 GCF_000951045.1 Mandrillus leucophaeus
GATGCTTGGTGTCACTGTAGCTAAAAGGAAACTTAACCATCTTCCCTACTTCCGAAGATTTAAGGCTGCACAAATCTGCCTTTGATGAAGAAACTCAGAAGAGGCTGATGTCTGTGGAAGAAAAAATTCCCCACCTGACCAATTCACATAAACCTTGAACCAATGAAGAATACAAGATCAGGGGTGTGCTCCTCTGATGGAGAGCACCCTGAAGTAATCTTCTCACAAAGGCTTTCCTTGGTCACAGTGAGCACTTCTCCTCCTGGCACCTCTGTCCTGTAATTGCACGTCATGGCAGCAGGTCTGTGATTTCAGGGCTACTCCCTGACGGCGTTCTAGCAATATGATTATGGAGAGTGATTCAGTGTGTATGTGCTGATTGTCTTTGCCTCGGTTCTATATGCCCTTATCTTTAGAAATCCCATCCTACCTTGCAATATTTGGAAGAACAAGTACATTAAATGAGTGCTAAACACACTGGAAACCTCGGCTTTATTTTTTTAATGGGTGTCTTGGTGTGTAAGAGCACGCCTTTGCAGGCACCGCAATTCTCTGATACTTCTGACGTAGAAGTGATGATAGAATCAATGTGTCTATAGTTTGTATTGCTAGCACTCAAACTTTCTGTTTCTAGTTTGTCCAGATATAGATTTGATCAGTTTTCTTGTCCAATTAAAAAAAGCATTTCCAAATCTCTACTTATCCTTTCATATATGACACTCCAATAGATTATTTTCTAAGAATTCAGTATTACTCAAATATATCTACACTGTTTTTGTATATTTTAAAATATTAAACACCTCACTGCCATAATTTTTTTTAAACAAAGCAAATAGCATAAAGTAGACCTATATGTACTAACATAGAATTCCATGACATACTGTTGTATGAAAAGTCTCTAGCAGTGGCCAGGTGCAATGGATCGCACCTGTAATCCTAATACTTTGGTAGGCTGAAGTGGGCCGATAGCGTGATCCTTGAAGTCCAAGACCATCCTTGAAGTTCAAGACCAGCCTGGACAATATACAGAGACACTGCCTCTACAAAAATACAAAAATTAGCCAGGCATGGTGGCACTCGCCTGAAACCCCAGCTACTCAGGAGGCTGAGATGGGAGGATCACCTGAGCCTGGGAGGTCAAGGTTACAGTGAGCCAAGATCCTGCCACTGTACTCCAGGCTTGGTGACAGAGAAAAACTCTGTCTCAAAAAAAAAAAAAAAAATTCACCAACATATATATTCAGTATGTTATCATTTATGTTATTTCCTTCTTCTTTATGTAGGCTCCATATAAATTTATAGGGAAAGGAAAGCACCAAGTAGTTAGAAATGGTTACCTGACAAGGCTCAAGCATTCTTTGTTCATCCCTAAACCTCATTCCTGAAATCCCCCAATCCTCAGACCCACCCCCAGCCCTGGGACTGTGTTATCAATGTTGTCCTAGTGATACAGAAGGGCTGGGCTCCCAGCTAAGCTCCACCCTCAAGCCTGGAACCTCTACCCTAAGTAAAAACAGTTGACCCTTATACAGAAGGGCTGGGCTCCCGGCTAAACTCCACCCTCAAGCCT
>NW_012103587.1:6218305-6221380 GCF_000951045.1 Mandrillus leucophaeus
AAAAAAAAAAAAAAAAGTGATGTTGGACTGGGCAGAGGGAAACTTATGTTATGGAAGGATAGATTCAAATTTGTTTTTTTCCTTAATGTCTGTGAAACGAACGGTATCACAGAGACCAGCTTATGGAGCTCCTCTCTAGGGACTGGGATTGGCCTGAGTCTCCAGGAAAGATCAAAGACTTTTTTTTTTTTTCCCAGCCAGAGCAAATTCTGTTCATCATGGATGGCTTTGAGCAACTGAAGTTTGACTTGGAACTTAAAGCTGACTTGTATGATGACTGGAGGCGGCAGCAGCCAACACAAATTATCCTGAGCAGTTTGTTGCAAAAAAAAAGATGATTCCAGAATCCTCTCTGCTTATTGCATTAGGAAAAGTGGGTATGCAAAAACAAACAAACAAACAAACAAACAAAAAAGAAAAACTATTTTATGGTGTAGCCCCCAAAACTCATAAAGCTCCCAGGATTCACTGAACTTGAAAGGAAGCTGTATTTCTCCTACTTCTTCAGCGAGAAGAATAAAGCCTTGAAAGCCTTTAATTTTGTGAGAGATACTGGACCGCTGTTTATCTTGTGCCATAATCCCTTTATATGCTGGTTGGTCTGTACTTGTATGAAATGGTGGCTAGAAAGAGGAGAAGACCTTGAAATAAACTCCCAAAATACCACCTCTTTATATACATCATTTTAAACAAATGTATTTAAAGCAGGAAGTCAGGGAATGTGGACACATACACTTGTATTTTGCCATGGGATCTCTGGAGGAATAGGTTATCTGAGTCTGAGGGCTTAATGTGGGTGGGTATGAAACTTCTCCAAAGGGCCTTAATGTGGGCAGGTATGAAACTTCTCCAAAGGAGAGGTAACTGTTTTACCTTCATCCATATATGTATCCAAGAGTTTTGTGCTGCCATGTTTTATTTGCTCAAACGACCCAAAGATGATCCTAACCCAACCATTGGAAGCATAATCCAGCTTGTAAGAGCCAGGGTGGCTCAGCCTTAAACCCACTTGACCCAGGTGGGGGTATTCGTGTTTGGAAATTCAACAGAAGAAATCATCAGCTTGCTGGAGACATCCTTCGGTTTTCCATTGTCAAAAGACCTAAAGCAAGAAATAACCCAGTGCCTTAAAAGTTTAAGTCAATGTGAAGCTGATAGGGAAGCGATAGGTTTTCAGGAATTATTCCGTGGTTTATTTGCAACTCAGGAAAAAGAATTTGTAACACAAGTGATCAATGTCTTTGAAGAAGTTTTCATTTATATTGGTAACATAGAACATTTGGTAGTATCTTCAGTCTGCCTGAAGCATTGTCATAATTTAACTATACTTCACATGTGTGTAGAGAATATTTTCCAGATTTCTCAGGATGCATCTCAGATCACAATGACAAGCTCGTTTACTGGCGAGAGCTTTGCTTAATGTTCATTACCAACAAGAACTTCCAGACGTTAGACATGGAAAACAGTAGGCTTGGTGATGCCTCCCTGGCAATTCTTGGCAAAGTGCTGGCTCAGCCTGCTTGTAAGCTCCAAAAACTCACAATTACTTGTATGCCTAACTTTGGAAATGATTCAGAATTATTTAAGGCAGTTCTTCATGACCCTCATATGAAATTTCTGAGCCCGTATGGCACTAGCCTCTCCCATACTGATGTCAGGCACCTGTGTGAGACATTGAAGCATGCAACATGCAAGATAGAAGAGCTGATACTGGCACCTCCCATGAAGGTTGTGAAGACATCGCCTCTGTCCTGGCCTGCAACAGCAAGCTGACACATCTCTCCTTGGTAGAAAATCCCGCAAAGGACGAAAGAATGATGTTGCTGTGCCCTGGCGACACTGATGTTGATGTGCTGGTGTCTCACCTGTGTCTCATCCTCCTCCTTTTCTGGGATAAATCCCTATCCCTCCTTGATCTGGGATCAAATTTCCTGGAAGATAATGGCGCGGCATCTCTGTGTGAAGCGCTGAAGCACACACACTGCAACATACAGGAGTTGTGGTTGATGGGCTGTTTCCTTACTTCTGTTTCCCTAAGTACATTGCTGCTGTTCTTATTTGCAATGAAATACTGAAGACCCTGAAATTTGGGCATGATGAAATAGGAGGTGCTGCTGTCAAACAGTTATGTGACGCCATCCTCACTTTAGAGTGTCTTGCAATGCAAACATGGCCGATCACCCATGCCTACTGTGGCACTCACTGCCTGCAAAAAATGGAGGAGCCTGAACCTCAACTGGGTTACCTTGGACCCTGATGTGGTGGTGGTGCTGTGTGAGGCTTTGAGCCACGCGGACTGTGCCCCCTGCGGATGCTTGGTGTCACTGTAGCTAAAAGGAAACTTAACCATCTTCCCTACTTCCGAAGATTTAAGGCTGCACAAATCTGCCTTTGATGAAGAAACTCAGAAGAGGCTGATGTCTGTGGAAGAAAAAATTCCCCACCTGACCAATTCACATAAACCTTGAACCAATGAAGAATACAAGATCAGGGGTGTGCTCCTCTGATGGAGAGCACCCTGAAGTAATCTTCTCACAAAGGCTTTCCTTGGTCACAGTGAGCACTTCTCCTCCTGGCACCTCTGTCCTGTAATTGCACGTCATGGCAGCAGGTCTGTGATTTCAGGGCTACTCCCTGACGGCGTTCTAGCAATATGATTATGGAGAGTGATTCAGTGTGTATGTGCTGATTGTCTTTGCCTCGGTTCTATATGCCCTTATCTTTAGAAATCCCATCCTACCTTGCAATATTTGGAAGAACAAGTACATTAAATGAGTGCTAAACACACTGGAAACCTCGGCTTTATTTTTTTAATGGGTGTCTTGGTGTGTAAGAGCACGCCTTTGCAGGCACCGCAATTCTCTGATACTTCTGACGTAGAAGTGATGATAGAATCAATGTGTCTATAGTTTGTATTGCTAGCACTCAAACTTTCTGTTTCTAGTTTGTCCAGATATAGATTTGATCAGTTTTCTTGTCCAATTAAAAAAAGCATTTCCAAATCTCTACTTATCCTTTCATATATGACACTCCAATAGATTATTTTCTAAGAATTCAGTATTACTCAAATATATC
>NW_012103587.1:6222165-6237457 GCF_000951045.1 Mandrillus leucophaeus
CTCCACCCTCAAGCCTGGAACCTCTACCCTAAGTAAAAACAGTTGACCCTTATACAGAAGGGCTGGGCTCCCGGCTAAACTCCACCCTCAAGCCTGGACCCTCGGCCCTAAGTGAAAGCAGCTGATCCCATTCCAAATGACTGCCTTTTTGGCCCACCCTGCCCCCTGTCCTGTGCCCACAAAAGCCAGACCAGCGGGCAGGAAAAAAAGAAGGGAGCAACACAAGCTGCTGATGGACCAGGATGGAAGCGGCTGAGTGGGGAGCCGAGAAACAGCAATTGAGCCAGGGAGAACTTCAGATGGTGCAGCTTTGGAGGGGAGCCCAGCCAGAGACGGCTGGCCTTCAGGGAAAGATCACTTTCTTCCTGCACCATCTCCTTTCCAGTTCCCCTTCCACTGAGAGCCACTTCCACTGTTCAATAAAGCCTTCCACATTCATCATCTTTCAAACAGTTCATGTGACTTGGTTCTTCCTGAACACCCAACAAAAACTGTGTCAAAAAGGGCAGGTGCAGGAGTCTGTCACCCTCACTCTTCACCGAGCTGTTAACACTTAGCTGTCCACAGACTGCAGGCTGAGTGAAATGAACCACTCCGGAAGGGTCAAGGTCAAGGGAAAAATCCCGTCTCAATAGAGTCTTCAACCTGCTCCCCAGGGGTCCCTGATCCTGGAGTACACTCCATTGGGAAGGTCCCCCCGACACTGAATAGGGCTGAGCTGGGTCACCAATAGGGTATTATAAATAGTGTGTGACATCCAGGGCCGCACACTCTCTCCTCTCTCTCTCCTCTCTCTCTCTTGCATCACTTGCTTTGGGGGAAGCCAGCTGCCACGTTGAAAGGACTCTCAAACAGACCAGTGGAGACTCATGTGATGGAGAGCCGAGACCTTCTGCCCACAGCCGGGAAGAGAGGCCTCCTTCCAGCAGTCTGTGAGTGACCCACCTTAGAAGTGGCTGCCGAACCCCAGTTGAACCAATAGTGCAGCCCTGGCCAACACCTTGATGGCAACGATGAGGATTCCTGAGCTAGACCAATGCCTACGCCAGTACCAATTTTTGAGCTACAGCAACTGTGTGCCATAATAAGTGTGTGTTGTTGTTTCAGGCTGCTAAGCTTTGGAATAACTTGCTGTGTGGATGCATCAGTTATCTATTGCTGTGTAACAAATTACCCCCAAACATAGCAGCTGAACACAACTAACATTCAGTCTCTCACAGGTTCTGTAGGTAAGAAGCCTGGGAGCAGCTTAGTCAAGTTGCTCTGGCTCAGGGCCTCTCATGATGCTGGCCGGGTAAAGTCATCTCAAGGCTTGATGTGGAGAGGGTTGGCTTCCAAGCTCTTTCACGTGGCTGTCAATGAGCCTCAGGCCTCTGTCACCTGGGCCTCTCCATGGGGCTGTTTTGTGATGTGGCTCCTGACTCCCTCTAGAACAAGTAATCACACACACACACACACACACACAGAGAGAGAGAGAGAAAGCACACCTGTCACCTGAAGGAGCATGTTCAGGCTACCATATCAAGATACCATGGACTGTGTGGCTTACACAACAGGAAATCTATTTTTTCCCAGTTCTGGAAGCTAGAGGTCTAAGGTCAAGGTCCCAGAGTGTTGGTGTCTAGTGAGGATTCTCCTCCTGGCCTGTAGATAGCTGCCTTCTCTCTGTGTCCTCACATAGTAAAGAGAGAGAGAAAGCTCTGGTGTTGCCTGCCTTCTTTCTTTCTTTTTGTAAAGAGTCTTGCTCTGTTGCCCAGTCTGGAGTGCAGTGGCACAATCATGGCTCACCGCAGCCTCAACCTCCAAGTCTCAAGTGATCCTCTGGCCTCAGCCTCCCAAGTAGTTGGGACTACAGGTGTACACCAGCATGCCTGGCTAATTTTTGTTTTTTTGTTTTGTTTTGTTTTGTTGTAGAATTGGGGCTTCACTGTGTTGCCCAGGCTGCTCTCAAACTCCTGGGCTCATGCGATCCTCCCACCTTGGCCTCCAAAAATGCTGGGATTACAAACATGAGCCACTGCACCCAGCCATAATTTTTTAAAAAGTATTTTTAGCAGATGGGGGCTCACTATGTTGCCCAGCCTGGTCTCCAACTCCTGAGCTCAAGTGATCCTCCCACCTTAACTTTCCAAAGTGTTGGGATTACAGAAGTAAGCCATGGTGCCTGACTTCTCTTCTTATAAGGACACAGTTCTATCAGATTATGGGTCTACCCTTGTGACCTCATTGAACCTTAATGAACTCTGTAAAGGTCCTATTTCCAAATGCATTCACATTAGGGGTTAGGAGTTTAACAGTAAATTGTAAAGGGACACATTTCACCTCACATTGCTACCCAAGGTGGGAGTTACAGTCCTTTTACGACCCAACATTGGAAGTGACATTTCATCGCATGTGCCGTGTTCCATTTATTAGAAGTAAGTCCAGCTCACATGTGAGGAGAGGGGATTACACAAGAGCATGAATGCCAGGAGGCAGGCATTGGTGGGGGCATTGTAGAGGCTACCTACTACATTAGCAGATAACCCGCAGAAAGGGCACAAAACATGTTTCCACTGTCAACTTCATTTCAGTCTTTTAGAAGCATTCAAAAATGTACTGCAGTTTAGAAAATAGCAGTTCTTTCTTTTTAAATTTCATCCATGTAATAATACATTCACACGGTACAAAAATAATACCTTCCCCTTCCTCTCTTCACCCCCAAAGAGGCCATTACATTTATCCATTATTTGTGTATTATTACATGGTATCTTTATGTGAACACATGCAAATACAATGTATATTCTTATTTTCCACACTTTTTAACATAAATAGTTGCCTGCTGTAATACTGTATTGCGACTTGCTTTTTTTCATTGAAATGTATCTCTTTCTACATCAGTACACAGTTTTCTCATTCCTCTTTTTCAGATGTGCTGCATTGCATTATTTATTCTGGTGGATAGTATAATGTAATTTATTCAATCAGTCTCCTACTGATAGATATATGAGTTACTTTCGATCTTTTTCTATTACACAAAAAAGCTGCAATGAATATTCTTATGCACAGGCATTCTCACATGTACAAGTATTTGGGTGGGATAAATTTACAGACATAGGATAAATGGGTCGAATGTATTTGTACTTGTAATTTTAATGGATATTGCCAAATTAAATTGGTTCATGTTTTCACCAGCTGTGTGTGAGAGACCTTGGGTCCCCATGGCCTTGACGATGCAGTGTGTTACTGTGCTTTGGGATTTGTTCCAATCTCCTAGGTTAAAAAAATGGTATCTCAATATACTTTTATACTTGTGATATTATAAAGTCAGGTTGGACCCTTTTTTCATATGTTTAAGAGTAATTTCTTTTTCCTTTCTGTGTACTGTCTATTCATGTGAAAATGACATTTCCAAGTTTCCTTGTTTTGTTTTGTTTTGTTTTGTTTCATACCAGGTCCTTAACTAGAGTTTCTTGGCCTTCATCTTTACCTCCAATACTGTGGCCCCCAAGACCACCCCCAGGCTCGGTGGCTTCCTAGAAGGCCCACGACTGAGCAAAGCAGGTATGCTCACAGCGACAGTTTATTACAGTGAAAGTGTGCAGACTGAACCCAGCATATGGAAGCAGTGCACGGGGGAGCCCAGGAGAGTTCCAGTTGTCCTCTCCCGCTGGAGTCACAGGCACAGCACTTACTGCCCCCAGCCATGAAGCGTGGCAACACGCACAGACTCCTGCCGGCCAGTGAAGCCCCCCAGCCTTGGTGGGCAGAGTTCTGACTGGGCGATGGTCCTGTAGACTCACCTGACCACCCTCATGGCTGACCTTATTCTCCAGGCCCTACAGAGGTTGAGCGGATAACTGCTTTGTCTAAGAACCCACACCATGAACCACATTGACTCATGTGGGAAAAGGGTCCCCGGTAAACAAAGATGCTCTTTTCAGGCAGGACATCCCAAGGACTTAGAGGCTGGCTGGTCAGCAGCCAAGCCTTTCTTGGGGCAAGGTTAGTCCTCTACTGCACAATTCCCACCCATTTAGAATCTGTGCATGCTTCAAGACCCAGCCAAAAAGACCCCCCAAAAATCCACCTCATTTGTGCAGCCTTCTTCAACGTCCTCAGTGAGCATGAGTAAGAATTAATTTCCCAATTTCTATGCTCCCAAAGCCCTTCCATGACCCTCTGCGACAGACATTAGCCTTGCACACTGAGAGGCCGTGAAGCAGCCCCTTGTTGATATCACCCTTTAGATGTTTTTGCATTATCAAAAAAAGTACACCCACCGCGCTCTCAATTCCAAATGTCTCATTATTCTCTGGTCTCCACTTCTCACCTGGGTAGCTCACTGCCCCCCGTTCTTCAAATCCTGACGTTCTTTTCTTTCACCTGGATCTGTACTCCATTCCTCCTACTTCCTTGTCATGTTTCATCACTCTCCTCTTGGGGAGAAGACGTTGACCTCCAATCAGAACACACACAGTTCGTCTTCATCTCTCTCTGTGCTGAGCTTAGACACTATGTTCCACAGTCATCATCGAACTCTTGTCTATACCCTCAATGCTCAGGGCTCTCTCTCCATCTGTTAGATTCGCCTGCAAAAACAGCAATTCCAGGTAAATCCAACTGTGCATCTACATCGCCCCTGCATGCAGGCAGCTGGAAGTAACTGGGGAACCACCCGCTCATGCCCACTGGCCTTGCTTCAGTTTTCTGGCCATGAATTTCAGTGGATCCTCAGTGCAGTCTAGAAACCCCTTTACGGCTCCCAAAGCCATTTGCTTTCTGTTCACTGATTGCAATAGAAGTAGTAAGAGAAGAATTTCGTGAGTTCTCAGGGCCATATCTCTCAACCTATAGATAGGTTCCATCCTATGACAATGGATGAATGGTTTGCGCTCTGATTTAAGGTCAACCCTTCTCCTTGGTCAGTGCATTCCATCCATCAACTACGTGAGGACATACACATTCCAGAAGTGGTTCTTTTGTCCCCTTGCAATATTATATTTCTTCTCACCACTTGATCAGTCCTGCAATATCTTATAATATCTCTAATTTTTAAGAAAATTGCTATCCCACCTTTTCTCTTTCCTCCCCTCTTCTTTATTTTAGCAAAACCCATTAGAAAAACTGTCCACAGTATTTTCCTCTCTTCACTCTTTTGTTAAGCTACTCTTTTGCTCCCAGCACTCAAGAAAAGAAGTTCCTGTCCAGAAGACCAGTGATCTCAGTGTTGCTGAATTTCAGGTTCAATTCTCTGTCTTCATCTTGACCTGCCTTTAATCAGTACACAGCACCATTGATCGTTTCTTGTTTCCTGAATCAACTTCTTCCTTTGGGGACCCCACTCCCTCCTGTTTCTTACCTCCCTCCACTAGCACCTCCCTCCCCATCTCCTGGGCAAGTTCTTCCTCATTTTTCAATTCCTTAGGTCTCTTTTTTCTCCTCTCCTCTCTTCCTTCTCTTTAAATACAATCTACAGGCTATGACTCTCTTGTCTATGTATCTGGCCTGGACATCTACCTCAGACTCAAGATTTTCACATGCAGCACCTTTCCGGATATCTCTTCTTGTATATCTAGCATAGATCTCAATTTAACATGCTTGAGGCAGAACTCATGGGTTAGTGCGCTCATGCAGCCATCTTCCCCGTCTCCGTCAATGGCAACTTCATTTATCCCGATGCTCCAGCTGAAGACCCTGGAGTCACCTGGACTCCTCTGCTTCCGTCACGCCACACAATCAGCCCATCAGCAAACCCTTCTGGCTCTGGCAGCCTCTGAGGACTTCTCACCACCCTCATCTCTGGGGATTATTGCACTGATTTTCTACCTGTTCGCTCTCGATGCACTCTTGCCCTACTCCAGATAAATCTATTAAAAAGAAGTCAGATTATGGCACTCTTCTGCCCCGAACCTCCCCGGATTATTGCGATGGTCTGCTACCTGGTCTCCCCTCTTCCATCTTTGACTCTCTCTCATGTATTTTTTGCAGAGCAGCCAGAATGCTTCTTTTAGGACATCAGCCAGATTGTGCCTCTCCTGTCTTCAGAATCGTCTGATTACTCCCATATCACTCAGAGGGAAAGTTAAACTCGCCCTACCCCATCCTTGACCCCTGTCTGCTCTCTAATCTCACTGCCTGCTGTGTCCTTCTGCCCATCCAGCTCATCGCTCGTGCCTCAAACACTCTTTCCTGTGATTCTTTGTCTTTCTGCATCATTTCCTTCAGCCGTCTTCTCAAATACTGCTGACTACCATGTAAATAAGAGCACCCCTGCTCTAGGTATTCTGCTCCCCTTACTTATTTTGCTTTATAACACTTATCACTCACAGCCCCCACACTCACACCCCCACACAGTCACCCCCACATGTTCACACCCACACACACTCACCCCCACATGTTCACATCCACACACACACTCACCCCCACACCCCCTGCACACATTCACACCCACACCCACACACCCATACCTCACACACAGACTCACACACCCATACACACATCCACACCCCCCCACACAGACTCACATCCCCCCCACACCCCCACACTTACACCTACACAGACACCCCCGCCACATACACTCACACCCACACATCCACACTGCCCCACACAGGTTCATACACCCCCTCCGTCCCACACCCCCACACCCAGACACACACCCACACACACTTCCACACAGACTCACACCCGGCACACTTACACCTACACACCCACACACACTCACAGCCCCCATGCTCCCACATACACTCACACCCACACCCACACATCCACACCCCCACACACAGACTCACACACCCACACACACATCCAAACCCCCACACACAGACTCACACCCTCCCACAGACTCACATCCCCCCACACAGACTCACACACTCCCACACAGACTCACACACCCACACACAGACTCACATCCCCCCACACACAGACTCACGTACACATCCCTTGTATTTGTCTCTCTCCATTAGCATGTAAGTTCCAAGAGGGAAGAGACTTTATATACATATATAAAGTATTTTTTTTTTTTTTGAGATGGAGTTTTGCCCTTGTTGCCCAGGCTGGAGTCCAATGGAACAATCTCAGCTCACTACACCCTCTGCCTCCCGGGTTCAAGCGATTCTTGTGTCTCAGCCTCCAGAATAGCTGGGATTACAGGGACCCACCAAAACGGCCAGCTAATTTTTTGTATTTTTAGTAGAGATGAGGTTTCGCCACATTGGCCAGGCTGGTCTCAAACTCCTGGTCTCAGGTAATCTGCCCGCCTCAGCCTCCCAAAGTGCTGCAATTACAGGCGTGAGCCACTGTGCCTGGCCCAAGACCTTGTATTTTTTTCATGACTTTCTTCCTAGCAACCTGAATGGTACCTGGCATGCGGCAATGCTCAGAACATATTTGTTAAACCAATGTGCTTTATGTTCTTCCTGTGTGTTCTTCAAAGTCTTTAAAGGCCCTTTCTTCTCCCTAAGACAGCCAGACTTTTGAAAGAGACTGGCCACTCTAAGGGCAGCAGATGATCAGTTCTTGTATTCAAGGCCGATGGTGCAAGAAAGCGGCAGAAGCACCTTAGCAGGCCAAGCTTTCTCTGCCCCTGCTCTGTGTACAAGGCAGCATGGCTGGGGGAGGAGCTGGCCTAGAAGCATCCTGCACACAGGAGCAAGATGGAGACCACGAGCACCCTCTGTGGCAGAGCCTGGGAGCCAGGTGCAGCTGGGTCAGGGCCTGCTTTCCTTCTCGCCCCTGTCCAGTGAGGGCCGCTGACCGAGAGACGGTGGTGAGACTCTTTGGCATGAGCAGTGGCCCAGACAGGCTCAAATGACTTGCAGGATCACCCGATGTGAGGGCTGAAGACACTTGGAAGAGTGGTGGTGTGAAAAGAAAGCTTCCCATTCTTGGCTAAAGGGGGATTAGGAGAAAACTGAATTCCAACAGGTGTATGAAGAGGTGCTGAACCTCGCTAATCATCAGGGAAATGCACATCAACACCGCAGTGAGATGCCACCTCACACCTGTTAGGTGGCTGATACGGTTGGGCTCCGTGTCCCCACCCAAATCTCACCTCCAGTTGCAACCCCCATAATCCCCACATGTCAAGGGAGGAGCCTGGTGGGAGGTGATTGGATCATGGGGGCGGTTTCCCCCAGGCTGTTTTCATGTTGACAGTGAGGGAGTTCTCACGAGAGCTCATGGTTCCATAAACAGCAGTTTCCCATGGGCTTCTCTCACTCTCTCCCGCCGCCTTGTGAAGAAGGTGCCTTGCTTTCCCTTCACCTTCCGCCGTGAGTGTAAGTTTCCTGAGGCCTCCCGAACTGTGAATCCATGAAACCTCCTTTGTTTATACATTACCCAGTCTCTAGTAGTATCTTCACTGCAGTGTGAAAATGGATGAATACAGTGGCTATTAGTATTAAAACTGTATTAAAACGATGTAAGGTGTGTTGGCAAGGATGGGGGGAAAAGGGAACACTTACACATTGTTGGTGAGAATGTAAATTTGTACAGCCTTGATGGAAAATAGTATGGAGGTTCCTCAAAAAGTAAAAAAAAAAAAATTAGAACTCCCATGTGATCCAGCAATTCCACTTCTGGGTATGTATCCAAAGGAAATGAGATCAGTGCATTGAAGAGACATCTGTACACCCAAGTTCACTGCAGCACTATTCACAGTAGCCACGCCAAGGAATCAACTCACGTGTCCACCAATGGATGCATGGAAAAAGAAAATGTGGCGCCTGTATATACACACAGGAGTATTATTCACCCTTAAAGAGAAGGTAATGATGGTAATGATGCCATTTGGGATAACGTGGATGAACCTGGAGGACATCATGCTAAGTGAAATAAACCCTACACGGAAAGACAAATACGGCGTGATCTCACCCACAGGTGGACTCTAAAGTGGTCAAACCCATAGAAACAGAGCAGAAGGTGGTGACCAAGAGTCAAGGGTGAAGGAAATGGGGAGATGTTGTTCAAAGGATACAAACTTGGAGTCATAAGAAGAATGAGTTCTGGAGACCTAATGTGCTGTGTGCTGATAGAGGTAACTATGTGAAGGGATGGATATGTTAACTAGCTCGGTTGTGACAATCATCTCAAAGTGTATACATACTTCAAAACCTCACACTAGACACATTTGAATATATACTCTTTTTATTTGTCAATTATGCCTCCATAAAGGTGGGGAAAAAAAAAGAAAAAAAACCCAGCTGAACTTCCTTCTCAGGAGACCAAATAGGTGAGCACAGCCCCTTCAGGTAGAATTATGTGAGTTAACATGGCCTTGCTGCCCTGAACTTGTGTGTGGACTCCTGGGGCGGAGACTGAGCCCATCTAACAATCTTTGTACACAGTGGCTGCCCATGAGTCTTTATCTCTGTGCCTTGCACCAAGTCGGTGCCCAGTGAATGCTTGGTAAACTGTAAGCACCCGCAGTGTTTGCTAAATACAGTTAGCAAACACTGTGGTCCAGGTTAGAGGAGTATCTCAATTAGGGCACCTCGGGGATTCTCCAATGGCTCAGTGAAAGACAGCTGGGATTTAGTTGGGGCAGCCCTGGCTCAGGGCCGTGGTGTTAGGCAAAGTTGACTGCTGTAAATAGCGCTTCAACACATCTTATGTCCTGCTCACATAATAGTTAGTGCCACTGCGTTGGGGAACTCCTGCTACATGGTGATTCAGGGACCCAGGTCCTTTCCATCTTGGGACTCTGACCTCCTGTGGGGCTGGCAGATGGGGCAAGGGAGAGATCAGGTTGAGAAGGTTCTTATAAGCCAGGTCTTCATTCAACCATGAATTCACTCCCACTCACATTCTACTGATGAAACCTCAGTCATCTCGCTTTAACTACAGGGGAGACTGAGAAATCCTGTCGAGCTGCGTTCCCAAGAGGAAAGGAAGTTGGTTTTGGTGAACACCTTGCAGCTGCAGCCACAGCAGTGGAATGAAGCAGGTGCATCTCCTTCCTCTCTATCCACTCCCTGTTAGGTAGGATCCACGTGGGTTAAGCGTGCTGGCTTCAACAGCAGGGATATGAGGTCAGGGAGGACTCCATGCAGGAGGAATGGAGATGCGTCTAAGCTGGGGGCAGACGGCAGCTTCGAGGGCTCCCTGATGAATGAGCAAACGCTGGCTCCAGCATCTTTACTGCATCACCTGTAAGTGCATTCCTTGCTGTGCAAACTGTTGCTAAGTATTTTTAGTAAGGCCAAAAGTTCCCCTAAGCACCATAATTATCTTGGTTGGAGATGTCAGGAGAGTTTACCGTTAAAGAAGGAGGCGGCTGCTGCAAGCGTGATAATAAGGTACACTCTGTGCTGCTTTTATGGCTGCAGAACAGAACATTCCCGCAGCCGCCTTTACATATGGACAGGGGACTCAATTGTCCTTTGGGGAGCTGTAGAAGGGTAATTGCTCTTCAGCAGACCAGGGTAAGTTATTCTAACCCACATGGCTCACACCTCAGGAGGCAGGAAAATAAATCGGCACTCTGAAAATCTTCCCTCATTAGGCCAGGCTCTGATGAGACCCCGTGGGTCTTGCTGGTCTGAAGGCAGCAAGCAGACCGGCTTCCACGGAATTAGAATCAGCCTCACGTGAGAGCTTTCTTGGACTTGGGGGCAGTGTGAGGGGAATAGACCCTGGGAGTCTGGATCTTCGCAGGAAAGGAAAAGTCATTTTTGAAAAAGTGAGCTTATGGCCAGGCATGGTGGCTCATGCCTGTAATCCCAGAACTTTAGGAGGCTAACGTGGGAGTTTGAGCCCAGGAGTTTGAGACCAGCCTGGGCAATATAGTAAGACCCCATCTCTACAGAAAATATTATAAAAATTAGCAGGGTGTGGTGGTGGGCACCTGTGGTCCTAGCTACTCTAGAGGCTGAGGTGGGAGGATTGCTTGAGCCTGGGAGGTTGAGGCTGCAGTGAGCTATGACCACACAAATGCACTCCAAGCCTGGAGTGACAGAGCAAGACCCTGTCTCAAAAAATAATAATAAAATACCAAGTGGGCTCAGCGAGAGGTGATCAAGTGTGATGCTCAACAAAGTATATTTGGGACGTAGATTCCCCCAATTCAAGGTCAGGCATTACCAGTGACCGGCTTTGTGATCTTGGGCAGAATTCTTAACCTCTCTGTGCCTCAGTTACCTACATGGAGAGTGGAGGTCGTAAGTCCCGTATCAGTCAATTTAGGTTGGTTTGTGCTGCAGAAACATAGGACCCCCCACCCCCCACCATCTCGGTGACTCATCAGAGATTTATTTCAGGGCCACATTTTGTGTCTATTGTGATGTCACATCTTGTTCATTCTGTGAACTGTGTTAACAGAACAGCTCTTGCCTGGGGTGTTGTGGGTCTTGTGGGAGAAGAAAAAGAAAGGAAGTGGGGGATCTTTTCATGGCACTTAAAACTCCAGGGAGCAGCAAAAAAGTCACTTCTGTTCCCATTCCAGTGGACTGAGCAAGTCATATGGCTGTGTCGACATGGGCGGGGCAGTCATGTACGATTCTCCCATAGGGACTGTTCTTAAGGAAGGAACGGGAGTGAATATGTTAAACAACTGCACAGTCTATCCCAGGTCCACAGTCATTCACTGAAAACCCTGGTGCTCCACTGAGCTTTAAGATTTAGAAATTTAGGCCAGGCGTGGTGGCTCACGCCTGTAATCCCAGCACTTTGCGAAGCTGAGGTGGGCAGATCACGAGGTCAGGAGTTTGAGACCAGCCTGGTCAATATGGTGAAACCCCGTCTCTACTAAAAATACAAAAATTAGCTGGGCGTGGTAGCAGGTGCCTGTAATCCCAGCTACTTGGGAGGCCGAGGCAGGAGAATCACTTGAAACCAGAAGGCGGAGGTTGCAGTGAGTTGAGATTGCACCACTGCACTCCAGCCTGGGTGACAGAGTGAAACTCTGTCTCAAAAAAAAAAAAAAAAAAAAATTAGAAATTTAAAATTTTATGCACACCCATACACATGCAAACACACAATTCTACACATAGATGGATACATAGTATATTAATATATGGTATCATACTCAGGATTACCTCCAATCTGAGGTAGAACCCTATAATATAAAAGCAATATTTCTGTAGTAAAACATGTAAGACAGCAACAGTAAGTGTGCTATAAAAGCACTTTATATAGTTTTGCATTATTCCAAATTTTCTTACCAAATATTTTGTTGCAAATCTATGAAGAAAAATTTTGAAGTTGAGAGTGATTTTTTTTTTTTCAAAACATTTTCAGAATTGTGGGTAAGACATTGCAGATCTGTTAGGATGAAAAAATACTGTATAAAAGCCCTCACTGCGACTCTGGCATGTAGCAGGAACTCAGTAAATATTGACATTAATTTTTAAGAGGTAGAAGGGTTTGGAATGTCCCCTTAGCAAAACCAACGACAGGTGAAAAGATGATTGAAGTAAGACATTGACGGTCTGCAGAACGCCGTATCGGACACCTGGATGTCCTCAGCTTGACGTGCTCCCTGCCCTGAGAGGAAGTATGACATCTCTCTCTTTCTTTTCTTCTGAGCAAGGATAGATGAAATCATTGGATTTAATTGTCTCTACTTTACTCTGGGATTCTTCTACATTATTAGTTGTTCAGCGAAGCCCTTTCATCATTACTGGAAAATTATATTCTCCTTTGGATCTGGGGACCACCACTGAGGCACTCCCTTTCTGCTGCCTCTCTCAGCCCCCACGGTGACCTTCCCAGTCCTCTGTGCCATCTTTCTAAGGCTTGCTGAGCAATGACAGCCAACTGTATCCAGCTTTTTCAAAAACACTGGCCTAAAGCCGCTCTTCCCTGGAAGGACATTTGCATTCACATAGGACTGGAAGCATCTGAACTTAAAGGAATTTCTAAAGCAGAAGTTGCTGGCCTCCAGCTACCTGGATGGAGGGAAGGCTCATTTGAGTCTGGGGACCCCCTAAGGTCAGAAAGCTACCTTGGGAGAACATTTGATTGTCAGTCGGATCTCTCAGCTTTGCACGAAGACACATTTGCAGCCCATGACCAATGCTGCCTCCTCAGCCCTGGACAGTGGCCCGGCTTGCAGCTGCTTTGCCAGGGAACCCCAGGGATCCTGAAAGAGAGGCGATCCTTCACAGCCCCCTTTTCCTACTAACAACCAGAAAATCCACTCAAAGGTCACTTTTGTTTTTGAAAGACGTGACATTTTTTCAGCGAGTTAATGACAAACTGGGGAATCGCAGTGTGTAGGTCTGTGGCGCTCGGTTCAGGGAGAGACATATGGCTCATATTTGAGTTTCAGACTTTGGGGAAATTAGTAGGGTTTTTCACTGCACATGCTCGGTCCTCAGTTTGCCTCTGTGAGTCTCAGCCTGGGTGTCAGTCAGCCCTTTCTGCAGGCAGCTCCCGGGTGGACAGCTGGGTGTTTGGCTTTCCTCTAGGAGTTTTTGTTCAGGTAACGTGGTTCTCTGGATGCACCTTGCAGACACGGTGCTCACATTCTTCCTCTGCAAAGACCCTTCTCAGCTGGTCTCTTCTTGCTGCCCCTCAACACTTCATGTCCCCAGCACTCAGAGTGACCTGCAAAGGTTGCAGACAAGGTCCTGCCAACCAAGAGCTTCTTATTGCACTTACAGTAACATTCCAGCTTCTTCTTTTCCTTTCTTTTCTTTTTTTTGAGATGGAGTCTCACCCAGGCTGGAGTGCAGTGGCACAATTGGCTCACTGCAACCTCTGTCTCCCGGGTTCAAGTGATTCTCATGCCTCAGCCTCCCAAGTAGCTGGGATTACAGGTGCCTGCCACCATGCCAGGCTGCTTTAAAAATTTTTTACTACAGACAGGGCTTCACCATATTGGCCAGGTTGGTGTCAAACTCCTGATCTCAAGTGATCCATCCGCCTTGGCCTCCCAAAGTGCTGGGATTACAGGAGTGAGCCACCGCACCCAGCTGTGTTCCAGCTCCTATCACAGCCACCAGGCCCTCTGCATGTGGCCTTCCCATGGCTTCTGTCTTATCTCCCAGCATGGTCCTCCCTGCCCTCTCCTCCAGCCTCACCAGCCTCCCTGGACACGCTGCCCCTGGACCTAGCACTCCTGCCTTCCTGCAACAACCTGTATCCCTCTGCTCACAAGGCTGGCTCAAATGTGTGTCCTCCATGCAGACCTTCATCAACTACCTGTCCCCAACAGCCACCAGTCCCAGGACTTTTTCCGTAGAGCCACTCATCAGTTTCGAGATGACTTTGTTTATTTATACCCTTTTTCATTGTTTGCCCTCGCTCTGCCCCTTACAATGGTGATTTCCCCAGAAGCCTCAGCCTCAGGTGCTCCTACTTTCAATCTCTAAAGAAAGGTTCTCTCCTACTAGAATTCCCGTAAAATGTCTAAGGATTGAGCCTCGTTGGCTGACAGAGTTGTGTGCCTATCCCTGAACCAATCACTGTGGCTGTTTAGAATCTATCTTCTGCTTGGACAGGTAGGAGTCACACCTCCCCTCCTGGGGCTGGTTTAGGAGGCCCATGCAAGAAGGGGGTTTTCTCAAAGGAAGTCCAGGGTGCTGCTGCCAAGAGAAGGCGTAATACTGGGTTCGCTGCTGGATCCTGCACCGTGAGTGCTGCTGGGCCCATCGTAGGTGCTCAAGAGAGATTTGAAAGAATGAATACATGAATAAGCAGCTCACAGGATTGCTAGAGAATTAAATGAGATGGGTCGTGCAAGGTTCTCAGGAAGGCTTTGATGTGAAGTTGCTGTCCCGTGAGCATCGACTATCATTATTAAGAGGGTTTACTGGGAGGTGGTGCCTGCAAGCTGGTATCCTGCAGGTCAAATCTGAGCCACAGACCAATTTGGTGTGTATTTCAGAATGTTTTTAAAAATTTAACCAACATGAAAGCATTGGAGGGGTTTATGTTAAATCCTGATTTCTAGATAGTTTTCCAGAGGCCTGCTATCCTTCAAAATCAGAAAATTTGTCAACGCCAGCCTCACCTTTCACATGACCACCACTGGCTGGTGCCAAGTGGCACCTGCCTGCTCTTATCTGATGGGAGTGTGTCTCCAGCTCATGGCAGCCCCCACCACTCTCACTACTGTTTTTTCTTTTTGTAGAGGCAGGATCTTTGCTATGTGACCCAGGCTGGTCTCAAACTCCTGGGCTCCAGCAATCTTCTTGCCTTGGCCTCCCACAGGGCCGGGATTAAAGGTATGAGCCACCACTCCCAGCCTTGTCACTACTTTTTATCTGACCCTGGTAGCACCTGAGTTTGTATGATGGATGGAGATGTGGCAATCAGAGTAGGACCCTTGATTCTTTCTTTCTTTCTTTCTTTCTTTCTTTCTTTCTTT
>NW_012103587.1:6243292-6248828 GCF_000951045.1 Mandrillus leucophaeus
AAGCCAAGAATTCAGGGAGCCCCAGAAGCTGCAGGAGGGAAAGGCTCCCACTCCAGGCCCTTCAGAGGGAGCATGGGGTTCTGCTGACATCTGGGATTTGGACTTCTAGGCTCGACTATGGGGGAACACATTTCTGTTGTTTGTGGCATTTTGTTATGGCAACCCTAAAAAGTGAATATGCTGTCTCAGGAGTAGGAGGAAACCCACTGATGATCCACTTGTCATCCTGGTCATGCCACTGCCCTTCTTCACGTGACTGTGTGCCTCTAGGGGGTTCTGATCACGGTGTGAAGCTGGAAGGATTTAGTGTTTGTTGAATGAGTAAGCAACATGGTGAATGAATGAGAGGAGCGTGGCTGGGTGTCCTGCTACACAGGCCATTGTGCGAATGGGGCCACTGACACTGCCTCCTTGCCCATCTTTTGGGCTGAGAATGAACCTTGACGGCAGACCCCTTGTTTCTGTTACAAAGTGTCAGATTAGTAAGGCTCATTCTTGGGCACAGATGCCCAGGGAAGCCCCTTGAGGTCATTCTACGAATGAAGTAATGTTGCCTGCTGAAATCATGAAAAGCAACCCAGGAGTAAGTATATCTCCCATTGGCGAAAACTGCTCGGACTTCAAAGGACCCCATCCTATCACCATCGCAGAGTCTCTGTGGGTATGTGACCACCCCAACCCCATTCAATTCTAAAACTTCCATGGCCACAATCTATCCTTCTGGTTATATAGTAAACACCAGATACTTCAGGCACGTTTACAGGGGACTGGGGACAAAAGCACAATATATAGTTGATGCTTCATTATTCTCTATTAGTAGATAATGAAACAGCTATTATCTACTGCTGTTTACCTCATTGGACATTTTTAAGCTCATGATTACTTAGATGAAAACAAGTTTTGAAAGGGAGAGGAGGAAGGGAGGAGTTGAATCTTTTGGGAGTGTGGCCCAAGGAGGCAAAGGGGACTAAAAGGCAGGTAGAAAGGTGCGGCCAGTGAAGAGTCTTACACCATGGATGGCATCTGCTGTTTGGAGGAAAGGGACTTAGCAGGAAAGGCTAAGGAGAAAGACCCCTTCAGCTGTGAGGATTTCAAATCACACTTGCTTCATTTTATCCAGTTCGTAGTTGGTAGAGAAATAGGGAGACTTCAGGACCAGGCAAAATAATATTTGTTTCTCCTGTTTACAAGAATTCTTGGCCAGGTGTGGTGGCTCATGCCTGTCATCCCAGCACTTTGGGAGGCCGAGGCAGGGGTATCACTTGAGACCAGGAGTTTGAGACCAGCCTGGGCAACATACTAAGACCCAGACTCTATAATATATAAAGTAAAGAAGTAATTAGGTGTGATGTGTGTCTGTAGACCCAGCTACTCTGAACGCTGAGGCGGGAAAATCACTTGATCCTGGGAGGTCAAGTCTACAGTGAACCATGATTGCACCACTGCACTCCAATCTGGGCAACAGAGTGAGACCCTGTCTCAAAAAAAAAGGAAAAAGAAAAAAAGGATAAAGAAAAGAAAAAGAATTCCTTATAAATCCAAAAAGACAATTACTAATAAGCCATTTCAGAAATGAACCATAGACCTCTTGTTCTAGTGTGAAGAGAGGCCAGTGGACATTTAAATTTGCCCTTTTTCTTGGTAATAGCATCCTGGCCTTCTTTTGGGAAAGCCCTCCTCTTGCATGGGGCCTCTAGGCCACCCCCAGGAGGGGAGGTGAGGTGAGGCTCCTACCTAACCACTCAGAAGGTAGAATCTAAATGGCCATGGTGATTGGTTCAGGGATGGGCACATGACTTGTCAGTCAATGAGGCTCAATTCTTAGACATTTCATGGAAATGCCAAGAGGAGAGAACCTTTCTTTAGAAAATGAAAGCAGGAGAACGTGTGTGTGAGGCTTCTGGGGCAATTACCATGTTGGAAGAGGCTTCCTGAGAGTCATGTCGTTTCAGGGGAAAGCTGAGCCAGAAGACAAAGAGAATCTAAGTCTTGGTGCCCTCCAGACACCGTTTTATTTTACATGTGCCTATGAATTCCCTTTTCTGCTTAAAACAATTTGAGCCAAGATTCTGTTATTTACAACTGCCTGGGTGTATCCTAATAAATCTAGGCATCATGAGTATCATTAATAGCAAGTCGAGGGTTGTTTTCATCAGGAAGCAGAACAAATGTAGATGGACAGATGCCTTCAAGTATGCTCATGCAAGCCTTTGAAAAATAATTTTTAAATAAAATAAGCAACAGTTTTTCTGCACAGTTCTGCATAAATATTGATTAAATTCTTCCCAGACCTTATTTGGTCTGAGGCCCACACTTGTCAGTCAGTATTGTATTTTCAACAGACATTTAATAACATGTTAAGAGTCTCATCTTTACAGACTTTTCTTCCTAGTTGATGCTTCCTGATGACATAGAGAGGTACTTTAATCTCATCAAAAACTTGTCTCCAAGCTATATTTTCAGGAAGGTTTGCTTTGGGAAGCATTCCTGCAGCCAGCTAATTCCATCTGTGGGATGTGACCTACTATTATCTCATGGATTGACCTATCATTTCTAGAAGACTAAGGGGCTTATATTTTGGGGTTCATCCACGGTTCTTTGGGTTGCCAGTGACAGAAATGGATTTTGACTAACTTCGAGAGGAACGGGCTTTATTAGAGGGTATCTTACAAAATGGAAAAGTAGAATGAAAATGAGACTTAAAATGGACAGGAGGAACACCCAGGTAGCAGAGCAGGAATAGGAAATAGAAACCGATGGCTGGTCTCTTGAGGGCACCAAGGAGACATCCTATAGTGGAGGAAACTAAAGCATCCTGGTTGAGAGCTTCACCAGACTGCATCTGAGAGGGGAAAAGTGGCTGCCCCAAAGGAAATTTGGAATGTTATTGCCAGAAAAAGGTGGAAAAGTTGCTGACAGCAAAACAGGAGCTGACTACTCCATCCTCTTTGACCTCTTGGTTGACAGAGGGATTGCATGCAGAATGTTGAATAACTAGTATGAACACTGACAAATCAGAATGGAACTGGCCATAAACATCTGGGATGCCCCTGTTGGTGTATGCGAACTGAACATCAGCCACAGCTGTAGGTAGACGTAGTTTTCACTTGTAAAGAATTTAGTTTTCTTTTTCTGAAAGCTGGAGAAGTAAAAATAAAAAAAACGCTGGTTTCTTATTTACATTGTCTTTCCTTCCTATGTATTCATCTTTGGATAATTTTGGAACCAGTGTGTCTAACGAGGAGAGCTTTGGGCTAGGGATTCTGACATTCTGTCATTTCAACTCTTCTTCTTCAACTGGGTCCTGTAGTCTTATCTTGGTCTGTTTTCCTACTGTAAACGTGAGACTGGGGACCTTTATATTCAGTGAAATTCAATTCCTGTTTGCGTAGCATCTCTCAACCACAAGTGACAAATTTATTAACTGTAAAAAAGCAACAGTCTCCGAAAAAGACAGCTGCTTGTCTTCTGCTTGTTTTGTTAGACTGAGATGCAAGATCGCCCAGAACTTGAAGATTTCAGTCTCTCACGTCGAAAAAAGTTAAAAGTGCACACATAGGCTTCCTGTTTAGCATTTCTGCTGTCAGAGCCAGCTTTAGTTAGATGAAACCCCTCCCCCAAACAAAGCCACACACTGTCTCTTTTCATCTTAGGGAACAGCAGCTTAATTGCCTTCCCCATTTAGTAACTATTTAGTAACCAAATACATTGATACGTCCATTAATGAAATGTTTTATGCTATTTGGATTCTTTGAGAGGAGAAGGAAAAAAAGCTAACCCAAATCTATAAATCAAGTTAAATTATTTCTATTCCCTTCTGCAAGCAACTTTTTTTCACTCTCTGTGTGTTATATTATCTGTGTGAAACAGACGCTGGCAGAGGAAAAAATGACAGGACATTCTAAGCAAATTTAATGAAGTAGCTCCAAATATTGTATCAAAATAAATGAAGTGAATAATGCAAGAACGCTTTCCTGGGTCTCTTTTTTACAACAATAACCATTGTGTGAGCCACACACCAGAGGCAATTCAGACAGATGGCTGAGTTTGAAGGTGCCTCTGTAACGTATTACACAGCAAGAAACAATAGGCAGCCTCAATTGCTATATTTAATTTCAGTAATTATTGGAGTCCAGGAACTGAGAAGAAATGGGAAAAGAGTGAAGAAAAGTTACAGCCCTTTCATGTTCAAGTTGTTGCTTTAAATTTAACGAGATAGCAGCAGACCTGTTTTTGCATTTTAATTCTTCTAGATCTCTTGGTGGACTACCCATGGGAAATGTTTTTGCTCTAGGGAAGAACATTGCTCAGAAGCTTGTGCCTGTCATCCCAGTGGGATTTTGTCACTTTTTGACTGTTGAACACCAATGATTCCTTCAAGAGAGTTGGAAGCTGAAGGCGTGAGATTCTTCTCACAGCTGGGTCAGTACATGGCTAGGGTTTGGTCAACCTGAGTCTTTCTTCAGGAATTCTGATTCTTGAACCAGAAGTGCAGGGAGACTGAGGGCTATAGGAGGTCACACCCATGGCGGGAATAGAAGTGGCTTTTTTTTTTTCCTCTGCTGTGGTATCCAACATCTCACTCTTTGCTGTTCCCTTGGTTCTGTTCACTTCCCAAGCATTTATCATTAGTCATTTGTCTTCTGAGCCTCTCATCTCAGTAATGAGTCAACTTCTGTTGCCTGCAACCAAGAAATCTGGCCATCTCCAACAAGCTTTGTAGTGGCAAATGCTATTTATTTTGGCTCAAAAAAAAAAAAAAAAAAAAAAAAAAAAAAGCAAGGTATCTTCTAAACATCCTGAAGGGGCTAAAGATAAGAAGACAATGTTTAACGACTTCATTTAACTCTTACTTCATTGAACTGTTCTAAATAGTTTATATCTACTCAATCTTCACAACTATATTTTGAGATCATTATTATTCTCATTTTACAGGTTAGAAAGCTAAAGCAGAGGGATGGTAGATAAATTACTTTGGTGTATAGGACTGGAAGGGAAGGGCCAAGAATTGAACCCTGGTAGTCTGGTTCTAGTTTAACCTTTTAAATGCCATATTCTATTGCCTCTACAAAACAATAAAAGTACCCATACTCAGGATGATTGCAAACCACATGTCTGTAAGAGTCTCTTACAGTGTGGTCACAAGAATAGTGGTTGATTTGGTGGATGCAGCTGATTTTGGTGCTACTGGGGTTCCCTAGACATCCCCCAAAGTAAAATACCTGAGAGCAATTCTACTTCCCCATTGCCAATTGTATTTATACTCCATACGATAACATTAATATCGTAAAGTAGGCTAGATGTATTATTTATTTTGGGAATAGTGGAGAAAATATTTGCTGCTTTTTGCAATAATCTGGTGGCCATGGCAGTTCTGTGTAGGTCCTGGCTAAGCTTACTGTGCCCAGTCCCTCTCAAGCCCTGTAGAATTTGAATTCTTTCTGTCTTAAATAGTTCTTTCTTAAATAGTTGAAGCATAACTGTGCACAGGTGATGCTTTGTCATTTTCATGTAATCTGTGGACAATATAGGGAGA
>NW_012103587.1:6252974-6254328 GCF_000951045.1 Mandrillus leucophaeus
TACAGGTGTGCATCACCACATCTGGGTAATTTTGTTTATGTTTTGTAGAGAAGGGGGTCTTGCTCTGTTGCCCAGGCTGGTTTGTAACTCCTGGGCTCCTTTGTCAGCCTCCCAAAGTGCTGGGATTACAGGTGTGAGCCACTGTGCCCAGCCCCTTGATTCTTAAATGTTTCAGTTTCTGAAGCAGAGGCTGGCTTGGGGCATGGGGCCTGCAGAAAACCCAGACTCCTTTTCCTTGTTCCTCTGCAGCCACAGATATATTTCTGGACCCCACACAGCTCTCTGGTCTGAGCCGTAGAGCAGTGTCCTTGGGGTTTCTTTCTGCTTGAAGCAGCCCCAGTGGGTCTGTGGATGTGGTGATGGTGGGTAATGTTGGCCGGCTGCCTCCCCTCCAAGAAGCTGCCAGCCACCAGCCCTCTGCACCCAGCCTGCAAGTGAGATGAGTCCACTCTTCCCGTAAATCCTAGTTGCCTTCCAGCTCTCAGATGCCTGGAAGTCTCCCTGCCTGTAAGAAGGCAGCATCTCACCCTGGCCCCCAGCGCTCCACGGTTAGCCTGGGGAAGGATGGGGACAAATATGAGTCTAACTGCGAGACAGGAGGATGAACAAGAAGCTCTTGGGCACTGCTGTTCCCCATCAGCTGTGGCCAGGACTCGTCACCCCTCAAAGCAGAGAATAACAAAGAACTCCTCATCCCTAACTTCCAGCCCCTAGATCTCCCCCTCATTCCCCACCGTGCCCCACATACGTGGGCCAAGCCAGCCTCTAACAGCCGAATGACGGTTGTAGCCTTTCCGTGCACATGCAATTTACAGTTCCTGCAGTAACTCAGTGGAGGGCCCCTCTGAGCAGGAGTAGTCTGCAGAGCAATTAGGATGAAAAAGCGTCTGGGCTGCCGATGGCTGTGAAGCTTTCTACCCTGTCACACAGGAGAATTGATGTTGCTGTAGGATGCAGCAACTGAATGGCTAGTGCAGGGCTCACCCTGTAACTCTTGGCTTGTTGCAAAGGCCGATAGATTTCTCCCTGTTCTGTGAAAAGCAGACAGGAATGAATGGATCTAAACAGGCCTATTTTGGCCATGAGTCTTTTATGAAGGACTAGTTATTATAATTAGCTAGTGGAATAGTCAGAAACCCTTAATGGAGGTGTATTCTTTATAGATATAACTGGATGAAGAACTTTTTTTTTTTTTTCCTGGAGTCCCACTCTGTCACCCAGGCTGGAGTGCAGTGGCGTGATCTCAGCTCACTGAAACCTCCACCTCCCAGGTTCAAGCAATTCTCCTGCCTCAGCCTCCCAAGTAGCTGGGACTACAGGCGCACACCACCACACCCAGATAATTTTTTGCATT
>NW_012103587.1:6254378-6255621 GCF_000951045.1 Mandrillus leucophaeus
ATTTCTCCCTGTTCTGTGAAAAGCAGACAGGAATGAATGGATCTAAACAGGCCTATTTTGGCCATGAGTCTTTTATGAAGGACTAGTTATTATAATTAGCTAGTGGAATAGTCAGAAACCCTTAATGGAGGTGTATTCTTTATAGATATAACTGGATGAAGAACTTTTTTTTTTTTCCTGGAGTCCCACTCTGTCACCCAGGCTGGAGTGCAGTGGCGTGATCTCAGCTCACTGAAACCTCCACCTCCCAGGTTCAAGCAATTCTCCTGCCTCAGCCTCCCAAGTAGCTGGGACTACAGGCGCACACCACCACACCCAGATAATTTTTTGCATTTTTAGTACAGATGGAGTTTCACCATGCTGGCCAGGCTGGTCTCGAACTCCTGATCATGTGATCCACTCACCTTGGCCTCCGAAAGTGCTAGGATTACAGGTGTGAGCCACCGTGCCCGGCCAGCACTGGTTTTAAGAAACTGTCTGTGGAGCTACATTGAGTGCTGCTGGGAGAGGCAGTGTTCCCAGATTTTACTCTAAAATCTAGAGTGAGGGAAAGTATTTGCACAGTCAAAAAAACAGAAGTAGGATTCGTCCTCCTTGATTTGCTACTGTGTCCCCGGACACCCCCCTTCACACACAGACTTAATGGCAACAGGCATGTACACGCATGCACACACGTGCACATACACCCTCTCAGCTCCCATCAGCACCAGGAAAACAACTTGTCAGTGAAATGCCTTCTGTGGCTACTAGGATGCAAGGTGCTAGATTGTTGTCTTAGTTTCATATTTTTGTTTGCTTGGTTTTCTTTGGAGTTTCAATATGACTCAGAGCCTGACAGCAGGACTTCTTACGTTTCTTCTGTTCCTCATCCCATATCGCTCCCTTGGCTACTCCTGGGCTTGTCCCTGTCTGTAGTGGGTGGAATGTCATTTCCCCCAAAAGTCATGTCCACCCAGAACCTCAGAATGGGACCTTATTTGAAATTAGGGTCTTTGCAGATTCATTAGTTAAGGGTCTAGAGATGATATCATCTTGGGTCTAGATGTGATGTGGATTTAGCGTGGTCCCTAAATCCAATGACTCAGTGTCCTTAGAAGAAGAGGAGAAGGCTGGGCACAGTGGCTCATGCCTGTAATCCCAGCACTTTGGGATGCTGAGATGGGCGGATCACTTGAGGTCAGGAGTTTGAGACCAGCCTGGCCAACATGGTGAAACCCCAGTTCTACTAAAAATACAAAAATTA
>NW_012103588.1:0-16308 GCF_000951045.1 Mandrillus leucophaeus
CGTCTCAAAAAAAAAAAAAAAAAGAAAAGAAAAAAGAAAAGAAAATACAAAGCACTTAGAAGTAATTGTACTTAGAAAGTAAGGGCTAGAGTTTAGGTTGCTACATTTTTTAAAATGTTCACAGGCCATTGCCTACTGCTATGACTTTCCCAATGGGTAGTCCATCTTATCTTTAGCTTCCATTCCGCCTTCGTCTGATCTATTTATCAACTAACTGAGCTCTTATGATATAAAAATTAAGATTGTACCTTTAAGGCAGAAACATCAGAAAAACCAGTATTATTTATTTGCAATGTACACTTATAAAAGTATTACGGTGAAAAACAAGTGTGTGTCTCTATTTCGGTCTTTTATTTTTGGTGTTATTCAAAAATGAATAGGGGAAAGAGAGCATATAAGAAAAATAGTTTTAAAATAGCATACGAAACTTGCTGAAATCCTTAAATAGAGGTTCACTAACTTTACTATGCATAAAAATTACTTGAAATTATTTGAAGTTTATTAAATATATAACATATATTTATATACAGATATATTATATATATATTATATACAGATACACACACACTTACACACCTGCACTTTGGATTCTATATGACTAGGTGGTTCTGGAGGGATGCCCAGGAATCTGCATGATTAATAATGACAACAGGTACAGAAAGTCTTTGGATCATCTCTTGAGAAATAATGGCCTAAACCAGTTAACACTGTGCATCTTAGTTTTCATTCTGATATTTAAAATTATTCTTATTTTTAAACTTTCTGTGTGACAAGTGTGGGTGAGATACATGATCATTAAAAACCAATAGTAGTTGACTTTCAGCAAGTCTGAATATAATGTTATTATTCTTTTTTATTTTATATTCTTTCAAGAAGCTATGTGTCTTGATTTCCTTTAAAATAAATGATGTACTTATTTTTTAATTATATATGATACAGAACAATTAATAGTTGGCTATTAATTGGTTATTAATAGTCATTTGGTTGGCTGTGGCTGGGACACCACCACCACCTGGTGGCAATAGGTACAAATTGCAGGTTTAGTTTTTGACCATTGATACACCATGGTTGTGAAGTGCCACCTACAGAGGTTCTGCTATAAGCCATTCTATCGAGACAAAAGGTATTTGGAAGAAGTCTAAAAATTAATTTTTCAGTTTAGAATCTTTTCTGCAGGGGTATCTGCTATCGTCTTAGCCCTATATGTAAGCACTAGCCTTCTGCTCTTTGTTTCAACATATTAAATTTACAGTTTTAAAGTTTTTTTTTTTTCAAGATAACAACAACAACAACAAATCAAGGTTGAAAAGTGAAACGAACAGTGTTGACATAATTCTCTTCCTTTTTCCAGTGGAGATGTTATTTATTATTCTTTTAGCCTCAAGGAATTCTTGCTCTTTGTTATATTTTGGTGCCATCGACAATAGCCTTATTGGTTTGACTTTTTAAAAAGAGCTACAGAAACACTATATTCTGGAAAGAATAATATATTAGGTCTGCCAAATTTGGCCGTGTACACTGTGGAATGTGTATGTACACGACCAGTAGAATGATCTTTTCCAAAGTCTGATACTACTACTCTCTCTCGTATCTTTGCATTTATGTTAACAATACCAGTGGAAGAAGAAAATCTGTAGAAGGAGACAATCATGTGAAAGTCCTTACCCCAAAAGTAATAGTTATTCTTGCTTTTTATTTCGATATACTATAAATGTTGACATACATTTTGTGGAAAAGTATTTGAATAATTTCAAGGAAACCAACAGGACAAAAAAGTAATTGTAGCATAAAAGTAAAGTGTGGAATGAAAGGCTTGCCTTATATTTGGTGGAATACATAGAAATTATTTTATGATTTTAAGCATATGGCCCTGGCCAAAACTGCACTTCATCTCATGCCTTTAATTTCATTAATACTTAGCAAATTTACTTATTGGAGAGACTTAGCATTAGAATAGCCTTGGGGACACATAGCATATTTGAACTAGTTAAATTTGAACTACCGAGCAAGACTGCAATGTGTAGGAGAAATACAACATCTGAATAAGGGATTACCTGGAGAAGGAAAATACTATAAAATAGCAAGAATAGAAGAGCTAACTGCAAATTTTGACGATTCCTCATTTTTGCTCAAAGCCAGCTTCTGATTT
This sequence comes from Mandrillus leucophaeus, assembly GCF_000951045.1. Taxonomy (NCBI): domain Eukaryota; kingdom Metazoa; phylum Chordata; class Mammalia; order Primates; family Cercopithecidae; genus Mandrillus; species Mandrillus leucophaeus. The sequence continues at coordinate 2,150 of NW_012103588.1, forward strand.
CGGCTCTCAGTCATATCTTTCTTTCCATGTTGTGCCTCTCATCCTTTCTTATGCCTAATGTGTGCTTTGAAAAAGCCATATTTGGGAGCATCTAAGCTTGTAATTAATTTTCCTGTCCCTGTGCGTAATAATACCTATAAAGTGCTCAGAAATTCATTGCAGTGCTCACATTTATTCTCTGTAGAAAGGAACTTAATGCTTCCTAATGCCTGCCCAATTTACTTGACAAGAATATTACAATGCCAAAGAGAATATCTAAGTTCTTTTAGTTATTTGAAACAAAGTATTCAAAATATTTTCATCTACCAATAAAAATATTAGTCTACCTGGAGATGTGTGGGTAAATATTTTAATTTTTTAAAGAGAAATTAATCATTTCCATTTGTGAGACAAATTCAAGTGAAACAAGATTACATTAAATGCCACATTTAGAGTCCAGGAAACAAATAACAAAGGAATATTCACACCTAATCACGTTTAAGTGAAAATAATATTACAGATTCTATTTCTGTGGAGTCATAGAAAGCCTATTTTGTTCTTTTAAGTGCATTCCCTAAGGAGTATCCTTGGGAAAACCTGGAACAAACCTTCTCCCACCATTGTATTTTGGATGTACACAGAAAGGAGTAAACAAATGAAGATCTCCCTCTTTTTCTAAACTCTTTTTAGTTGCTGACGGAACTCTGTGGTTACTGAGTTGATAAACACATTGATAAAGGTTTTAACAGGAGTTGTCCCTGTTTAAACCCTGTGTCTCTCATGATATGGTGGTGGTGTAATGTGGTGCCTAGCCCTGAGCTATCCTAAGTCATCGGAGTGAATGGATGACTCTCTGCATGTCATGTCCTACAGGTTTGGATGATAACCACCAGCATTCCAAGGCTGCAGTTTAATATGAAACAGATCTATGAATACCCAGCTAGGTATATAATCCTCTGTGGGCAAAATTTATGTTCACTTCAGGAGAATAAAAATCTAGAAACACAAAGAGACACATACACATGCATGCAAACTCACTCACACACACGCACACAAAGTAATGAGGAAAAGACATGTAAGAATCACGAAAGTTTTATTTTTTGTCTCTGTTTAGATATAGCATCTAACATACCAACATTCATGGCCGTTGTTTTTTTTACTTAAAAGGTCATTGGATGTCCAAAGTTGCTAACAATGGGCTTTAAGGCAACATGGTTGATGTACAAGCTAATTAACACATTTTCAAAGAACTGAATATCCATAAGACATATAGCAAGAAGCTAATTTTGTAGTGTCTGAAATAATGTAAAACCAGTGTAAACACACACAGTAATACATTATTCTTGCATGTACCAAAGAGGAGGAATGAGTTAACCACCGTACCAAAGTGATAATAAGCAGTCCAAAAATGTAATAAGCAAATTTTGTTTGCAGTCTGTTTTAATGAGTGCTTTATGGAATTGAAATAACAAATAGGAATCATTTTCTAATGTAAGATATTTATAATGTACTTCAAGGAACAAACTAAATAGGCAGAAAGCATTTTGAAAATAATCACCAAATAATGTGGACTTTTTCCTTGCTACCAATACATTCAAGTTTCCCAATCTTAAAAATAAAAAGTATATCTTCTTTTGACACCAGAAATGCCTCAGGTTATTAGAAAAAGGCACATGCTGAAACAGAATTTAGCCTGATTAAAACAAAATTCTTAAGGTCCTTCTTTTTTTCTCATATTAGTTTTCAGAAGTTTGACTCCTATAGTTAAGCAATGTCCTTCAATGCAAATATCACAATGGCTAAGAGATTCATTACGTACATACACACACATACATTTACTTTTATTTATTTTAGTGTGTTGATTCATGTGCAACTGACTATAATGGTGTTACAGCAGGTCCTGTTGAGTAATCTCCAGTTTTTTCTTACTAAAGAATTAGTAGTTAGATAGAAGAAATGAGTTCTAATGTATGATAGCAGACTAGGGTGACTACAGTTAGCGAAAACATATTGTATATTTCAAACTAGCTAGAAGAGAGGACTTGAAATGTTACCAACACACAGAAATGATAAATATTAAAGGTGATGAATACCTCAAATGCCCTGACTTGATCATTACACATTCTATGCATGTCACCAAATACGTGTGCCCCATAAATATGTAAAATATTATGTATCAATAAATTAAAATATAGACTCTCCCATAAGTAAAAAAAGAATTGGTGAGAATCCTGAAGCACTGATGCACTATTATCTTGACTGACCTGAAATCAAGGTAATAGTCTCTGTCCCGGGTCTGGTCTGTATTATTTTCTCACTCTCTCCGAATACACATGCTGTTTGTGCTGTTACGTCCACATCTTACTTTTCCATTTTACTTCTAAAAGTGCCCGTGTGCTTTTATAAGCAGATTCTAAGACATGCATCTTCATCAATTGATTTTAATGAATACTTTGCTTTCTTTTTAGGATATTTGCAAAATAGTAGTTCCATTTTCTAAATACAGTGACTGACTCTAGCTTATTATTTCTGAAGCCTAACTGTTCCTTGATGCTTTCTTTTTAATAGCTCTGTTCTTCCTCCTAGATCACTATTCTCCATTATCCTGCCCTTCCACATGGCAAACTGAGAATGGTCATTTATTTAAACATATTTAATATCATTTCATTAAACAACAGAAATATCACTTCTCATATGGAATAGATGGAGCAAAAGAATATGGCCAGCATGAGCAGAAAATAACACATCACATATCAAAGAAGTCCATCTGGGAAATATATCAAAATAGCCATGCACTTTTATTGAAATTTCAAGACAAAAATATAACATGGAACCCCAGCTTTTCTCTCATGTCTGTACATTTGTTTAACTATAGCATGTGCCTATAGAGGTAAGCCTGGGAAGAAAAGTAAAGAGTTTTCTTTGTTGTTGTTGTTTTTTATTGCTATTGTTGCTTTTAATATTAAGCAGCTTAGTTATATCTCAGAAATAGAAATCTAGGTAATAAGCCCGGAAGAAGCTTGGTATTAAAGGATGCAATCTAGCACACTGCTATATTCACAGAAGATAGAGCAGTCTGGAAGTGTCTGCTAGCACCTGATATACTGCACTACCAATAGAAATGGGAAAGGAATTAACATTTTTAAATGCTTACAAGCGAAGCACCATGAAGCAGTCATCATTACCTTTCAACCCAACTGCCACTTCCCCCCCAGTTTTTCTTTTGCCCTCCCCAAATAAAGAAGAAAAATGCTTAATATTCATTTATCCAGCTTTGCCTCCAACCCAGACATAGTTATGTAACCAAGTGAAGGCTCTTGGTGTCAGAAGGGATGCTACTGGCCAACTGGGAAGGATTCTCCTTGATGAGAGACATTCAAAGATAAATGCCTACAATTCTGCTTTGGACACTGTTATATAAGGCTGTTATACCCGGAGCTACTGCAGTCAAGGGAATCACAAAGAAATTGACCTACATCTCTGATGCCATCTAGCACTTGCACCAACCCAGGGAATCCCTGCCTCTGTATTTATTGTTCTCAGAGAAAAATAAACTCCTTGAGTTGAAGTCATTTTCTGTTGAGAATTTTCTTTCTGGCGGTCATATGCATCCTAACTGAACAACATTGTGCCAGGTACTCGTGATATGATCCCTTTTGATACTTATAATCATCCTGTTAGCTAAGCATTTTTCTTTTATTTTAGAGATGAGGATATTGAGGCTTAAAAAGATGGAGGGACTCGTCCAGTGTCCAAAGTTCTTATGAACAGAAGCCAGAGTTTGAATCCCTGCGCCTGTGCGTGGAGCACCTGTGCAACTCCACTTCCTAATTTTTTGCCATTCTATCAAATTACACTGCCTCTCTGTACAGCAAATATTGACTGCCTGAGTTAGTATTTGAATCTGGCAAGGAGAGTGTAGGCAGGTATGTCAGTTCTGAGATCAATGAAAGCACTATAAGAAGTAAGGATTGATCACAAAGACAATTTTTGTTGCAAGACATTCAAAAAACTGAGAATAGTTTTAGATATATTTCTTTTAGGGTAAGAGGGCTGAGGCATATGTATTCTCAGTTATAATGAAATGTGGTTTCACAAATGGCAACTTAGCTTTGCAAATATTATTTGGAGACTACGTGACTGCAAGACTTTCCATCATGCTTTCCATCTTCATTAGGGCTCTCTTGCCTGGTCCTCAATCCTCTAGTTTCCCACAAGTTCCACTTTGACTGGAATGATTTTGAAATCTGCCTCTAGTAAATGCTGAATGTTTTCAAGTCCTCCCAATTTGAAATTCCACAGAATCCCTGCAAAATGGGAGAGAGAGTATGAAAGAAGGGCAGAGGATATAATATTTCTTTTTCAATACTGGTTGAATTTTTGAAGGGATTTGTTTCAGCAAATTCTCAGATCTTGGCAAGTAACATTGGTTTATTTGTGTGTAATAGTGCTTTTCTAGATGAAATTTTGGAAGATGTAAGATTTTCCTGGTGGTTTCTCCTTCTCTTTGCTCTCCTAAATGAGGGGACCACTCTCTCATTAGCCTGAACATTGAAAATTTCAAAATGCCTATTGGGCCTCTTTTATTTGCACCAGCCATAGTCTTACTGCATAGAAGTCCTCCTTTGGACTTTTTTATTTTCTCCCCCTTTCTTCCTAAACCTCATCTATAACACCCTCTTGGTAAACTAATTTGAACTAATGTGTTATTGGTGATTCAAATATAAATTATTAGATCATGTACATGTGCAAAGTTATACATTCACAAGGCCTTACTCCACAGTAATAACTTCCTTGTTTTGGAAATTTCAGCCCACGTCAGAGAGTTTCTCTAAGGGTGCCAAGATGATGCCACATGGGCATTGCCTCCTATATCAGCCAGCCCTAGAGTTTGGCAGTGTGTCCAGGAGGCTTAAAACAAAAACTGGGAAGTGAACAGGAAAATGTATTACTCTAGTGTATTCTTTAATAAGAAATAGAATCTTGGGAAAACATTGGCTTAAGAAAGGCTTTATAAACTAAGCTAGCCACTGTTAATTTCCTAAACTCACTAAATTAACACTAAAAGCAACCAGAGTGGAAAAACAAATAAAATCCAATTCTCACTGTTTCTAGACCAAGTCCCTAATATCTGTTAACTGGAAGTATTGAAGTAATTTAGTGGTCTCTCCACTTTTACACTTACTCGTACACACCTCTTCTCAGTCAAGTCTCAAAATAGCAGCCTGAATTATCTATACCTCCAAAAATGAAATGAAATCAAGACATGACTCTGCTCAAAATCCTTCAATGGTTCTCCTGCTCAATCAGGATAAAGGACAAATTTCTGACAATGGCTTCAGGACCTTCATTCGCTCTCACCCAATTCCTTCTTCATCCCCATCTTCTAGTCTCTTCTGTTACTCCAGTCACACTGGCTTCCTTCTGTTCACAGAAATATCAGGCACACTCCTGACTCAGCCCTTAGTTACTTCCCTTGTTCAACAGCTGTCTTCTCAGTGAAGAGCCCGTAATCACCCTATTTAAAATGTCAAAACTCCCATTGACCAAATGTCCTTCCCCAATACTCTGTCCCCCTTCCCTGCTTCATTTTTCTCCAGAGCATTCCATGGCAAATATCACATACTGTACATTTCACTTGTTTACTTATTGTTGTCTTCCTGTTGTGTTGCCCAGACCCCTGACTAGAATACAGCTCTGTGAGGGGAGAAGGGTTCATTTATTTATTTATTTAAATGCTGTATCTACAGTACCTATTACATATTAAATCTTTAATAACTATTTGTAAAATGAATAAACCTTCCATCTGCCTAATTAGTCAGGTGGAACAATTTATAGTTGGAAAACTACAATATTGCTCGGTTCTAAATAACTTAAGCAGAGAAATAATTTATTGAAATGAGATTTGAAGGCTAAACAACCAGACTCAGAAAACTCTCAAGGCTGAAAAACTTCTCAGGTAAAGGAGCTGGGCAGCAGGACACCTAGGCATTGTCTGGGGGCATCTTCACCCGGGATAATCCCCATTCATCTTCAGCTAAGGACATGCCCAAGGTTTCTGCCCTTTATCCTCATCACCATGAGCAATTTCTAAGTGAACCTGCATCTTTGCATATTTCCTCTAGAGCTGGTGTGTCTCTGCCAGGCCTAGGTCATGTGCCAACAATCCAACCATTAATGGCCAAGGGTCAGCTGCCAAGGGAAAGGCTGAGTTCCGCTCCCCACCAAAATGTAAATAATGAGGGATTCTTTGACATATGAACAGGTTTAGATCATGAGCAGTCAAAAAACAAAACACATACCAACATGCACCTAATTTTAACCTATAATTATACATAAAACATGCCTTTTATTTGCTTTATTTTGTTTTTCTAGTTACTTGATATTAAATTTTCCTAGTGATACAAAATAGGTATATGAGCTCACTTAATGACTTTTGCTAGAGAAAATTAACACTAAGCCATATCAAGGTCATAAAAATTTTAGCCAGACCTCTATTTTTCCCTTGACACAGCCTATAATTTGTAGTCTGTCTCTGTATTTACTCATTAGAAGAAGAAGTCAGTGAATTGAGGACCTTCAATGACCTATATGATCTCTTCAGAGTAAACTTTTATGCAAAGGCTAAGAAGATATCTTCTGTGTTCACTAAATTAGCATCATAAAATGAACAGAATCAATGGAAAGCAGATGCTTATCTGACTAAATCATTACTCATTCTATTCCCCACAGTGAGACAGTCACGCATAGTATTGAACTAGAGTTCAGATTTATTGCACAAGTACTTTTATTTGGTGTGGGAGTGTTCCAAAGATGAACACAACAAGACTTCCCATCCTACAGGTCCTTTTTCAATATGACTTCTCTATTGATCTCATCAGACTCACTCTGAGTCTGAACTGGCCCTGGTGACTTGCCTTAACTCATAGAATGTTGTAGAGGGGACATATATAACTCTCAAGCCTAGTCCTTAAGATGCTGTGCAGTTCCTTGTCTTGACCTGTCTCAGAAGCCAGCTACCATGTAAGGAAGTCTGGGTAATGCACTTGGGGAAGTAACATGGGGAGAAAGGCCTTGAAGGATGAGAGGCACCACACACAGAAGTCAGCATCAACTGCCATACAGTGTGAGTGGGGCCATCTTGGTGTTCCATCCCCATTTGAGCTACCAGTGGAATTCAGTTACATGATCAGCTCAGTTGATACCTTGGAGAGTAGAAGAACCAACTCTGAGCCCAGCCCATGTGCAAAATCATAACAAATAATAAATTGTAGTCTCAAGCCAATATGTTTTGGAATGGCTGGTTATACAACAATACATAGCAGAAATATTTAGAACACAAAACTTTTATGAATTTAATGACATTAAACTTTTTTTGAAAAACCATTAGGAAATATCTACCTTCCTTTGGGCTAAGGAAGAATGCAGTAGGTAAAAATTGTCTGGCTCCAGTTGAGCTATACTTATCAACACACCCCAAGCCGTTTCTATCCCAGTTCCAACATCCTGGGCAGGAATGATATCATCTACTTTCCCCAAGGTCCATAGGAACTTATATGACCAGTAGATCCTTCTCTAATGTCTGAAGATGTCTTTTAGCTTCTGTGATGAATCAATGCTCTAACAGAATAGGAAGACAGGACTGCTTTCTGACGATGTAGATGTTTTGACCAACCTTAAGAGATACTGATTCCCTTCCTCTCAACCTGCAAGCATCCCTCTCCTTGCACTCCTTCACTCTACAATGGAATCTTTTAATTATACATATAGTGAGAATTTTAGTCTAATTAGACGGGGTATGCATGGCAACAGTAGGATGATGGAGAAGAGATTTGGGCATAAATGATTCTATCATGTTGGAAGTATTTTGTTTTTTAAACATTATACTTTGTAGCGAACTTCACAACAGGCCCAAATTTCAGACTATTCCAGGTATCCATTTCAATGAAGTTTGGATATCAGACATTTAATTTAGATTCAGTCAATATTACAATAAAATAATAATAGTTATTATTCTTTATTTTTTAAAAATTCTTTTGAGTTACTTAAAATATTTAGTCTCTGATGTTTTGCTATATTTCTTTTTTGTTTGTTTGTTTCTATTGTGATCAAAACACTTAACATGAGATCTATCTTCTTTACTGTATTTCTTAAAGAAAGTTTTTTATCCATTGTTTCCAGAACATTTCTGGTGTAGCTACACTTTCAAAGATCTTTGTTAAAGCTCCCAATAGTTATGTTAAAGAGACAAACTTAAGTAAAATTACACATTTCAGTGAGGCAGTTTTTTAGAAATTGAACTATGATCTTCATAGTAAGTTTTTGCTTAGGTACCTAAATGATGTTAAAAAACAGATTGTTATTGCACCAGTTCTAGGATAGGCAATTGGAAAAATACGTTAGAAATATTAGATGTGGTTCCTTCCATAAAAGAGTTAACATTCCATTCAAAGGACAAAAGCCTTAAACAAGATATGATGACTGTTAAGAATAAGAAAGTGCCTGGGTTCAGGCTCCACTCTACCACTTTAGGCAAGTACTACTCAGTGCCTCAGTTTCCTCCTCTGTAAAACGAGGTAATACTATTACTTATACATAGATAATCCATGTAGAGTACATAGGGGCATAATAAATATTCATTTATGTAAACCCTTATTGCTGTCAGATACTCTCATGCCACTGAGAAGTGTATGCCTCCTTGGTCATGTTGTTTTGGCTCAGTATTCTATATCTCACTGTCCACATCTGTGAAAAGGCATGTTTCTCATAATATTCTTCAGTGCTCAAATTCAGTTTTATATATATCAATTTTAGAATAAAACAAAGAATTACATGGTAAAATTTTTGGCATGACTTCTGATCCTTATCATTACAATAACTAACGTTTTAAAATCATGTAAACATAAAGATGCTTTCTTTTAAAATAATTTTGTTTTCTACCTTTAAAATAAAAAATGTTATTAAAAACCTTAAAAACAGAAGGAATTGGAACTTTTGTTCATTTAATTTATGTTGTCATTAAATCTGGATGTCCTGAATTAACTTCTAAATATATCAAGATCAATGATTGTACTGATAGTTCAATCAGTAATGTAGTTATTTGCTTGTTTAACTAACAGGGTTTTTATTTCTCTTGATTAAGGCACCTATTACATTTAAACTTCATTTTTTGAGAACATAAAATGAACTAAGTATTTCATTCTTCGTTCTCCAAAATACTAGTTTTTGTTTTGTCTTATGTTAGTATATTAGATGAACTTGGTGAAGCCATCAGTCATCAGTGAAATGAAAGTCTTAAAAACTAACCCATCAAAACAGTTATATATGCCTAAGAGCTTATTGGTAGAAGTTAATCAGTAGCAAACTCATCTTAAAGGAGGAGTTATAAGTTTACATACTTTATTAAGGTAGAAGTTAATCAGTGGCAAACTCATCTTAAAAAAGGAGTTATAAGTTTACATACTTTATTAATTATATATCATTAAGAAGTTGTTTTTCTATACTTGCCGGGGTTTTTTTTGTGTGTGTGTTATTAATCCTGGTTCTATTAAAGGAATAAGCATTTCCTCCCAGTGCCTGTTTTGTTACAAATATGTTAAACTGAACAAAGGGTCACTGTTGTTAATAACCATTTGATAAAAAGGTTTCATTTATTTTTTACTCAACATTGTTTGCTTTTAGAAGATGAATAATCTACCTTCCCTGATAATTGAGCAATCTGAAGAATGGGGAGGGGAAGGTGGGTAATTTTTTTTTAGTCTTGTCTCCAAATGTAACAATAATGTGTTGCCATTGTAATTTACCAAAGAAATTTTCAGAAAACAATTTGACCAAATAACAGGTTGATGAATTAACAACTCTTGTGAGCTCAGGGCCACAGAGGTTTATAGTCTGCCACTCTAAATTAAAAGCATAAAAGACTGTCTTTGAAGATTTTCTCTACTGGTAAGTTGCCCAATCAAATTTTGTCACATCACTGATATGTTTTTATCATGTGTTTTGGAAAAAGAATTATTAAAAACTATATGTAATTAATTGAGACATATTATATTAAAATTAAAATTAAAACATTTTCTATAAAAAACTATAGTTCTTTACAACATAGTGCAAAATATCTACCTATCTTTTGAAAAAAGCAAGCAAACACAAAGTAAATCTTTGGGGAAAAAGTTAAAAATATTATTTATGGAAGTCAAGCATTTTTTTGTCCAAAAAGCCCTAGGACAGAAGCTTTATATTCCCACAATTTAAACTGTTACCTACAAAAAAGAACTACTTTAAATAGCATAGTACTTTATGCATTAGTATTATTAGTATATATGAGTATTATTAGTAGTATTTTTTGCTATTTTTGGATAACAAAACCTATGAAAATATCTGTGACCAGTAAAATCTGGACATGTTTTAAGTGATGGAACAGTAACTTTAAAATCCTTCTGAAATTTATGATTAAAATGAACTATGTTTCTTAAAGGTATGATGGACTATAAGATGAGACAAGACTTTAAAATGTTTGAGTTACTAACAGTCTGTTCTCTAATTCCAGTTCTTAGAGCTGTGCTGAAATAACAGCATATCCATTCCATAGTATGCAAGGAAACAAAAATAAACTAACGTAACCATATTTTATTTACTTAGACTGTATTTAAGTGCATCCATGTTAAGATATTATTCATTAGGTAAATATTTGAAAAAATATATTTATTAAGATAGGGGAAAATAATCCGATTATAATAATCTAAAGCATCTTTTAAAATGCTTGAGTTTTCATAGAAAGTAAAGGCATTTTCTAATTCCCTCAATAAGCAAAAAAGAAAAAGAAAAAAATTAGCATTCAGATCAATATATGCTACCTACATGAGAAAATTATGATATCAATTCTTGCTGAAGAATAATTTTTCTATTAAATTATTTTTTAGATTATTTCAATTTGCTGGGCTTTTTGAACGGCTTTTCTGGTCCAACTTTTCGGAAACATTTCCCTTACTTTACTGGAGTAAAGTTCAGCTCATGTCTGTCTTGAATGTACAGTAATACCGTTTACCTTGTCAAAAAAAAAAAAAAATCAATAGATTTGAATCTGTTAAACTTGGGAGCAGCTATTCTGAAAATGCAGCCTCTCTGCTGTGGTGGAAATTTAGGGCTATCACACAAAAATAAAACAACTCTAGGTTAACTCAATGGAAAATTGTGTGGGAACATCAGTGCAACAGTAAGCATTGTGGCTCCATTCTTTATTCAACTTATTTCTAGAAAAACCACTACTGATGTGCAGAAGCCTGTGAACACTACCAAGATCTACAGAGCATTTCTAACCATAGTGCTCTGTACTAATTTAATCTCAAGAAAGACTCCAGGTTTCAATTCAATTCTGCAAATATTTGTTGAGCAAGAGCATTCAATATTTGTTGTACAAGTGAACCCAGCACTCTGCCAAATGCCCTGCTTTGACAAAAATCTGAAATCTATATTTAACCTTAGGCAAAGCTTTTAACCTACCTGGGGCTCAATTTCTTCACATGTAAAATGAAGAGATTGGATTAAACAACATCTAAGATTTAAAAATTCTATGATTATGGGATTGGTTTGGACATAGTGATGTCAGATTATCCTTTGCTTTTAATCTTTGCCTTTACCTCACTAATAGGATAGACACAGTGAGGCTGCCATTCCATTGGATGCAAGGTACAGCAGTCATTAGAGGAAGGAGAGAATGTGCTCAGGGAGGCAGGCAAGCACTGTGGTGGAGAGCATGGCCTAGAGAGTGAGACTGTCTGGGCTGGGGCTCTGCCCTTCTCAATCATATGATTTGAGACAGTTACTCTACCTCTTGGGGCTTCAGTGTCCTCATTTGTAAAATGGGGATAATATTTGTATTTACCTTATAGAGCTGCTGTAAAGATTAAATGAGTTATTGCATGTAAGGCACTTAGAACGGCACCTAACACAGAGTACATATTCAATAGGATTAGCTATTATTATTCTGGTCCAAGGCACAGATGTCAATGGCCTAGTTCAAATCTAAGCACTAACACTGACTAGGACATAGCTTAGTTACTTTAATTGATAGTAGCCACCTCACATGATTACGCATATAGTTATGTATAAATAAATATCTATATCTCATCAGCAACAGTATCTGACATAAAACACATAAATTAATAAGCACTGGAGCCAGCATTACATATAACTACACTCTTGCCTAACACATAACAACAACAACAGGAGCTCAAACATTGGGAAATGAGTTAAAAATGGATGCATGTACAGAAGTCTTCAGGCATTGGATTTTATATATAACAGGTTTATAAATGTAATTGTAGTGAGTTTTTGCAAAATAAATATTCAGAACAAGAATGTATAGCCTTTAATAACATGCAGAGTGTACAGTGAATGCTCAGTAAATATTACTGTTTATTGTTATTAAATCCTTTTTCTACAGAGCTGAAACAGTCTTCCTTGGCTTTAATTTAAAAGTTAACTTTAATATGTAATAAAAGTACATTCAATAATGGAATAAATTTTTACATAACGAAGTTTAAGGAAAAAATAGTTTTCTCATGACAAAGTTAAACCTATGTCACAAATATGACACAGTAGCTTGAAGGACTAAAGGACAATTAATAATTACGGCTTAATAAAATAGGATTCATTGAAATGAAAAGATATTCTGCTTCAATTAAGTCCATTGAATCAAATGAATCCCTTGTAGTGTATAAAAGAATAACTGACAAGTGCTTTGGCTGCTAAGCTTCTCTGTACTCTTCACAGAAACCACTATTTTTTAAAAAGGAGTTCTCTTTCACTTGGCTAAAATTTGAAGTTACAAGTGCATCAAAATAATTGTCTAAAGACACTGTTGCCCATGAATTGACACACAGTGTAATGAAAGAGGATGTATGTCAAACCCCATTAGTAAGTCTTTAGAGAATGTACATACTATTGAATTAGGTTAATAATATACACAGTCAATAATAAAGACTTTCTAAAAAATTATTTTATAGAAAGATAATATGTGACATCTACACAAAAGAATTTGTGTAACCAAATATGAATTCCAGTTAGGGCAAAATGTCAGGATAAATATTGCAACTTATGGTTGGAAGTAAGGCCCTGATAGTGTTAGACTCTATAGTTAGATGCACGATGCTAAGAGATAACAAAACAACCATTGACTCCAGTAGCTAACTTTTATTTGTTTGCTTGTCTGCATGTGCTGCAACAAGTTCATTTGTGCAATGTATAGCACATGCACAGTTAAAATTGGGAGTATTTCATCTACATGTAACGTCTTTCCTTTCCCATTGGAAAGAACTAAAATGGATTAGAAGTGGCATTATTGGGGAGGATTTTTGCTTTCAGCTAAGGTAGAATAAAAGAGATTGGAAGAGATTCTCTTACAGGAAACTACTAACAACCCAGCAAAAAATAAAACATTCATGTTCAGGCATGGGACACCAAGCAATGCAGAACAATGATCCCCAACTTACAGCCTAGAGAGAGTTTTCATGATACCATGAAGAGAGAGAAAGCCCAAGTGGAGCTTGGACTCTCCCAGAGTTGAGGAGACAGAGGTGGGAGTATGGGGAAAGCAAGTTGGTTAGGGTTTTCAGGACAAAGTTCCAGAAAGGAGAAAATTGCAGAGAGTAAGAAAACTCCAGTGATATGCAGAGGGTCCCCCTCCAGTCTTCAGTTCATTACTAATCAGCACATGTGAGAAGGAAACTCTTCAAATTTATGGACGGCACCAGCCAACCAAAAGGAGCAGGAAAACAACTCCTGGAACTTGCAAAGGCCCAGGAAAAGCTTGTGTTGCCACCAGTCAGTGTGGAAAATGTTGCAATTCATAAGACATCAGGAAATCAGAAGTGTATTGCCTTAATAGTGGCAATAGCCCTAGGCTAAAGGCTAGTCTATTCCTGCCTAACAAAGCTTTAAAGCAAGGCTCAGAAGATTCAAACTATTTTTTTTTTTTTGGTTTTTAATTTTTAATTTTGGCTTTTAACTTAATTATACATATTTAAGGGGTACAGAGTGATATTTCAATACATGTGTATAAAATATAGTAACCAATTAGAGTAATTAGCTTATCCATTTATCATTGTTTGGAGACACTCAAAATCCTTTCTTCTAGCTATTTAAAAATATACAACTTATTATCATTAACTGTAGTAACCCTA
>NW_012103588.1:17408-17998 GCF_000951045.1 Mandrillus leucophaeus
GCTTGAACCCAGGAGGCAGAGCTTGCAGTGAGCTGAGATCACACCACTGCACTTCAAACTCGTTGACAGAGTGAGAATCTGTCTCTAAATAAATAAATAAATAAATGAAAGCAGCCAGAAGGGGGAAAATACATTATGTACAGAGTGGGAAAAAAGATGAAAGACAACAGATTTCTTCTTGGAAACAATGTGAGCCAGAAGATAGGGAAACATCTTTAAACTATTGAAAGAAAAAAGAAATCCCATGAACACAAAATCCTATACACAGCACAAATATATTTGAAAAAGGAAAGCAAATGACATCCTTAGATACAGAAAACAGTAAAATGATTATCATCAGCAGAAATGTCAACAGTAGTTCCTCCGGGAGAAGAAAAATGATGAGATGGAAAGCTGCATTCAATTGAGGAGCACATGAAATGGTAAAAATACAAGTAAATATAAATGACATTTTTCCTTTTATTTTAAAAATCTCTTTAAAAGCTAATTGTTTAAAGCAAAAGTAGTAACAATGTATCGTAAGGGTTAAAACACATGCAGAAGTAACATGAAAGTATGATGTCATGTGGTAGTTATACCAGGAGCTGTAG
>NW_012103588.1:18048-19127 GCF_000951045.1 Mandrillus leucophaeus
TTTTTTTTTTTTTGGTTTTTAATTTTTAATTTTGGCTTTTAACTTAATTATACATATTTAAGGGGTACAGAGTGATATTTCAATACATGTGTATAAAATATAGTAACCAATTAGAGTAATTAGCTTATCCATTTATCATTGTTTGGAGACACTCAAAATCCTTTCTTCTAGCTATTTAAAAATATACAACTTATTATCATTAACTATAGTAACCCTACAGTGCTATAAAACACTAGAATTTATTTATAAATAATTGAATCTCAGAT
The DNA here is from genome assembly GCF_000951045.1 of Mandrillus leucophaeus. Lineage (NCBI taxonomy): Eukaryota > Metazoa > Chordata > Mammalia > Primates > Cercopithecidae > Mandrillus > Mandrillus leucophaeus. The sequence continues at coordinate 18,315 of NW_012103588.1, forward strand.
CAAGACTCAGATAATATTTATAGGAATATAAAAATATCTAGTACCCCCAAAGGTAAAATTTACTACCATGTCTAGCATTCAATAAAAACTTACCAACTATGCAAATAAATGGAAATGGTTCACAATGAGGATGAAAACCTACCAATAGAACATATCCAGAAGTTGCACAAATCGTATGATTATTAAGCAAGGGCATTATAACTGTTGTTATAACTATTTTATATAATTATAGACATTTTATGTGTTTAAGAAGCTAGAGGAAAGATTGAACATGTAAACAAGACCCAGACTGAAGTCCTAAAAATATCTGAGGCAAAAATAACATTTAATGAGATTAATAGCAAATTAGACAGTGCACAAGAAAAGATGAGTAACCTGAAGACGACAATTAAACATGTCCAAAATTAAAGACAGGAAAAAAGACTGGAAAACAAATGGACAGAGCATCAGAGAGTTGTGAGATAACTTCAAGTGGCCTAATATACGTGAAATTGGAGTCCCACAATGAGAAGGGAAAGAAGAGGAACATAAAAATATTTGAAAAATTATGGTCTGAAATTCTCCAATTTTGATGAAAACTATAAACTGATAGATCCAAGAAGGTCAATGCATACTGAGTACAAGAAATAAGATGAAAACTATACTAAGGTACACCATAATCAAATAGTTTAAAAGTGGTGATAAAAAGAAAATCTTAAAAGGAGCCAGCGGTACTGTACACAGTGGTTCATGCCTATAATCTCAGCACTTTGGGAGGCCGAGGTGGGCACATGACTTCAGGGCAGGAGTTCGAGACCAGCCTGGCCAACATGG
>NW_012103588.1:20012-32032 GCF_000951045.1 Mandrillus leucophaeus
AAGTAGGGAGTCATACATAATAAGACAGCAAATGAAATAAAATGAGGAAAAAATAACATTATAGGTATAGGTGTGAACTTTCACAGTCAAGAATTAGGTTTTTCAAAAATATGGTACTCTTGTCTGCTACTTAGCTCATGGGCCCATCTTATCTTTCAAATCTCTTGACCTCATGACCTTAGCCACATGTAGCTTAAAATGCATACTCTTTTAAGCAAATTCAGTCCATCCAGGAGTCTTTTTCCTTCCTTATTCCCTGACGTGTCCCTGAATTATCCTTGTTCCTGGGGATATTGTTCCGATGTTAGTGAGAGCAAGTTCCTGAACCAGACCCTTGGGTCTGATGTTAACTCTATGTTAACTGTGTGATTACTTATCTGTCATAGGCTGGTTGCTTAACCTTTTTATTTTTTGGTGCTTTTTCACCTGTAAAAAAAGGGATAATAGGAGCTACTTTAAAGGATTACTGTAAAGAGTCAATAGGTAACATATGTAGATGGTCCGAAGGTAGTGACTTATCTCAATTGATTATTCAGTCAATTACAGATAAAACTCCTTGTCCTACTCTTTCCCCCATTTTCTCTACTGCATTTGATGTCTTAACTTAAAAAAATAACATGTGAAAGCACTTAGTACAATGCTCTTTGCTTGTCAAGCCCTAAATGAGTGACATTTTTATTCTTATCCGTATATAATATTCTTTGCCCTGCTGCAGCCACATACTGTTGATTTTGCCTTTTGTCTTCATGAGATGCCACCAGTTCAGTCAGTATCTCCACACTTCCTTTCTAGGTTTCAGAAACATTTTTGCAGTATTTACAGGCCGGGATGTTCCAGGATTCAGTGACACAGACTTCCAGTCCAGCTTCCTAGACTCTTAACTCCACCACTGCTTCTCTATCGCTCTGTCAGAAACATCCACTCTTCCCAGGCCAAACTCTACAAAGCAAGATAGAAATTCTAACCATGCCTTTCTGGGCCACCAGGACCTGCTTTGTGACTTTCAAACTAATATTTTTGATTGGAGCATTTTATTTTTATTTATTTATTTATTTATTTTTGAGATGGAGTCTCGTTCTGTCGCCCAGCCTGCAGTGCAGCGGTGCGATCTCGGCTCACTGCAACCTTTGCTTCCTGGGTTCAAGTGATTCTGCTACTTCAACTTACTGAGTAGCTAGGACTACAGGCACCTGCCACCACGCCCTGCTATTTTTTTTCTTTTTTTTGTATTTTGTTGTAGAGACGGGGTTTTGCTGTGTTGGCGAGGCTAGTCTTGATCTCCTGACCTCGTGATCCACCTGCCTTGGCCTCCCAAAGTGCTAGGATTACAGGCATGAGCCATTGTGCCCTGCTTGATTGGAGCTTTTTAAAACTTCTGTTTGGAAATTCAATTCTACATAGTAACTGCTGTTATTGTAGCTATCCTGTACACGGCAGTCACTGCGTGTGGCCAATGACACTCTGCCTACATGCTGAGGGCTATAATAGTAGTAAGAAGGGTGGCAGGAAGAAACCTAGTAATATAGTCAAGGACTGTCTGCACCCTAGTGGCGGCAGGAAAGTTAATCATTTACTTTTGCTGTTACTATCAACAGATTATTTATGATGTATTGGGAAGTATTTGGTGCCTTGATGCCACAGTGAGCTGCTGCCTGTGACACTGGAGCTGTTTGTTACCAAACACAGGCAGAGATATGGAAACATCTGGAAGTTCCCTGAGGTACCATAACTATTGAGGTGGCCCTGGATATCATTGGAGGTTGCAGCTGCCTCTTGATTCAGTCTAGAAATACTGAAGTCCATAAGACAACAGGTTATCAGTTGAGTTTCCACTCTACTGTGAATGACTTCGTGGAACAATTTCTGATTATCAGAGATGGAAACATCTTCTTGCATCTTTCTTTTATGGTGATTATCTCCTCTGCTAGTCTAGGAACCCTTTGAGCAGTGGGACTTATTCACACCTTGACATTCCCCATAGGGTCTCGCAGAATCTTAAAGGATGCTGCTACTGACATTACCACCACTATATATGAAGAGACCATCCCAGACATTGCTCCAGGGGCTCCACAATCATAATTCCATTTAATCCTCACAGGCCACTCTAAGTTATATGTCACTTTCCTATTGATGGATAGAATGATTGAACTTCTAAGTAGTTGTAAGATTTGTGCAAGGGCACAAAGCATGGGGCCAACATTCTACCCAAACCTGTGTTACTCTCATACTTTATTTCCCGTCATTGCAATAACATATCTCCTTCACATAACACCTCTCAGTGGTGACTGTTTCTGAGCTTGTCTGCTTGCATGGTATCCACACACAAACCTGGTGGTTAGACAGTCTTTGGAGGGAATTTGAACACAAGAGAGTAGAAAGAAGATTCATGACTATCAAGATAATAGAGGCAAGAAGTATTACCAAATATACAGTCCATTGCTTTAGAAATTTTGCAAAGAACAGTCAATAATAATTAGTTTTTACATACATATAGTGAAAATATGATAAAATGTTGTTCAAAATTTTATAGCTAGAGGTGAAAAGAATTCAGAGGAAGTTGTCTCAGTATTCCTAATGTTTTCAATCTATAGCAGCCAAAGCCATATTTATTGTTTTCATAGAAACTAAGAAGTTTGGGATCATAGTTACTAACTTTGGTCTGGAACTTCTGGCCTATGGCCTGTGTTTTAGAACTGCTAGATTGATTGCATCGTATTCCAAAGATGCATATGACCAGTGAGCAAAACCAGATGGTGAAGTATGCAAGGCCTACCTTCTGCTGAACTTACTTTTCTCTTATGAAGTCCTCTGACCTCCCTGCCTGCCCCAGTTCTCAGTGCTCCACTCCACACATCCAGGAGAAAGCAAACCATTAGTGCTTTCAGAAAAATTTGTCTGTGTTGGACGTCCCTGAGACTTTATAACTACCCCAAAGGCAATAACTGAAAATAATCTTTGGTGATACAGATGACTAATAATGGTATTTCAACTTCCATATCTTCTGATTAAGGGAATTATTTTGGTGCTAAATTATACTCTGTAAAGGGCAAATTGTATTACTAGATCCGCCACTTGCCCTCTCCTCTCAGGTGGGCTTGCTTAGCACTACAAAGATGGTAGAAAAACAGTTTTCTAGTAACCACATAAGAGACAATGCACAATTCCAGATTTGATTCCACACTAGTATAGAGATGGAAGAGTTGCTAATAGTAGGACTCAATGAATGGAAAATTGCAAGGTGATTTTTCATTTAGGATGGGCTGCTGTTGACCTCGCTGCTGACCTTGCTGCTGACCTCACTGCTGACCTTGCTGCTGACTTCACCACTTCTCCCAATATATGTCAGCTGAGTGGACTTTTGGCTGCCGGACATGAAGAAATCATATAATCAATTAAGCAATCAATCAGCAAATATATAGTGGACTCCTGCAATTTGCAAGGCTCTGTGGCAAATTGTACAAGGTATGCAAAGATGATTTATAAGCAATATTCTTGTTTTTAAGTAGTATGTGACAACTACCAAATGAAGAGTCTACATGATACATGCTACAGAAGTCAGACAAGAAAGCTACTCCTGTGGCTGAAGTTATAGAGGCAGTTTTGTTTTTTAGGAGCATTTGCCATATAGAGTAATATTGTAGGAAAATAACATAATTTTTAAACTGAATACTTTCTTCGTGTCAGGCACTATGTTAAGCTGTTTACACAAATAGTATGCAGAACACTTAGATGAATACATGGCACATGGTAAATGCTCATTAAGTATTACTTTTTGTTTTTAATCATTGCATTAATCCTTCCATACCATTTCAATAGGAGCTATTATATCCCCCATACTATAGTTGAGAAAAAGGAGGCAAATTAAGGTTATATAACCTATATAAGCTAGTAAGTGTGAGCATAGATTCCGACTCCAGAGTCAATAAGGTTGGTAAGTAAGGCAGAAGCTGGGGACTGGGGTTGGGGTTTACACGCAAGGAACACCAGGGGCATGTGAATGGAAGTCATAATGTTCTAATCCTGTTCGGGAGGTCAGAAAGTTAACTAGGGTAGAGCACTTAAGATAAAAAGCTATGAGAGGTCTGCCTAGAAAAATAATTGAGCATAAATTATGATGAGTTTGAATGTTGACTGGGAAGGATATTTTCAAAATCTAATTTTATCATGTACTAGAGAGCCAATGGTATTTATACACACACACGCATGTGCAGGCACACATGCTGACATAAAGGAAAGGACATTTTTGTGAAGATTAAACTAGGGATATTATCAGGGCTAAGTTATCCATTAAGCACAGTAGGCACAGTGTCTAGAGCCCAAAGTACATTTAGTACATTTCCAATGTTTTATAATATTTTAAGTGAGAAGGACAAATGAATGTAATCATAATAATTAATATTTAATAATGAATACAGACTAGATTATGTTTATCTTTATACCAATATAATCATAAAATCTAATTTTTAATTTTTTTCCTGGATGGGGAAAAGTGTTTGTGGCCCGCAAAAGTCATGCTGCAGCCCTGGATGATATGCTGAGACCTGTGGGGGAGGAAATGACTAAGCATAAGTAAAACAAGGAACTACTAAAATCCTTATGCGTGCAGGCTTTGAGTAAGTTTGTGACCATGAGAGTGTAAAACGAAAGCCAAAAGCATTACAAATAAAAAGCTTAGAAAAGTTAACTGCCTCTATATATGTGGGCATTTGGTGGAGTGTGAGATTATGAGTTACACCTGGGGGCATAAAATGTACATTTGATTCCAGATAGTGGGCAACTATATGCATTTACTTTCTTTGCATTTCAATGAGGCAGGCAGTTAGCAAATTGGCGTGATATTTGCAGGAGGCTAAAAGCAATACAAGTGGGCCTACACAGGTTAGCATAAGGACCCATCTCCCCAGTAGAAAGGAACTGTTACCACAGGCTATAACAATGAAGAGATTGCAGACATCCTGCTTTAGGCACAGATGAGAATGTAACAAAAAATAAACTGGATGGCAACTGGTTAAATCCAAAATGGCCAAAAATGACTCACTGCTGATCCTTGGCTTCACTATGCCCCGTTACCATAACATTTCTGTTGGGGAAGCCTCCCACTCCTATCATGTACCTGATGCCATGACAGTTTCTAATTAACCATATTTAGTTAAGAAAAGGATGATACCCCCATTCCAGGTGTTGCCCACCCATTTCCTGGAAACCCCCATCCCCACCAATTATAGAATATTCTGTGCCTTCACTATGCTTATCCATAGAATACAGGAGCCCTGACCACGTGGCACGCGGCTCATTCTTTTGAGCATGCAGGCACTCCTCTCTCCAGTGTGTGCTTGCTTTCACTCTGCAAGAGAGCGTCTCTACTTTCACTGTGGTCTCGCTTCCAAATTATTTTGTGTGGTGAACACAAGAAACTGAAATAGTCTTCTGGCAGCACCGACATTTCTTGAAACAACCGAAGAGATATATTTTTCAAAATCTACCACAGTGCTGTAAAAGTAAAAGCTGAAGCGGCAGACTAGAGAAAGTTCAGGGCTCTGACTGACAAAGAGAAAATCAAAGCTGAGAAACCTGAAATAAGCGCAGGGAGAGTTACAGAATTCATGTCAGACTAAAGAAGCCTAAGAATAGAAACTCTCCATAAGACGAGGAGTGTAATAATTCGTTTAAAGGATTGTGAAACAACTAGATCAGTTCTATGTAGGGCAGCTGGCTGAAATGTTTGCCTCTGAGATATAAACCTAATGATAGCTTTCAAAACAAAGCAGAAAATCTGCCGGGCCGAGACAGTTGGTAAAATCTCAACATGACCTTGGTGCTAAAAACAAAATGATGCAGATCCTGGGTGACTTTAAACCCACACAGATATGGTATAAGGGTGGGAGAGAACAAATGGCTCAACACGGCGGCGAAATACACTGTAATGTTCTATTTCCTTTCATATCTCGGCATTTGAGGGAAGTTCTGCCTTCCTTTCCAGCTTTCTGTGCATGAGCCCATCAGCCAGCATAATATTGCCCTTTCAACTTCAGAGTCTAACCAGATTTCTCATTATTTTGGGGGAAGGGGTAGTAAAGAATCAGACACACACCTTTTCTAAGAAAACCCATGTAGGTAGCTAACCAATCCAGTCCTTCATTTGTAAATCTGTAAGAACAAAAGAACTTGGGAAAAGGCAACAGCATTAAAGAAAATCCAATAGAACAGCTCAGCTATAGAAAATTTAAACATTTTAATTCATTCTTAGACAGACTGAAGAGGCTACAAAAGCCATGAGTCAAGTACAAGCTGCCAGGAAAAAATGATGCTATAAGAGAATTTAAAAGAGAGTTCTTAGAAAATAAAATATGATTGCCAAAATAAATAAATAAATAAATAAGTACACAACACATACATATACATATAGGTGAAAAAACAACTGATAAAGAATTTTCAGACAAGATGGTCGAATAGAAACAGCTTTGGTCTGCAGCTCCCAGTGAAAACCAATGCAGAAGGCAGATGATTTCTGCATTTCCAACTGAGGTACCTGGTTCATCTCACTGGGACTGGTTAGACAGTGGATGCAGCACACAGAGAGCGAGCAGAAGCAGGGTGGGGCATTGCCTCACCTGGGAAGCACAAGAGGTTGGGGAACCCCCTCCCCTAGCCAGGGGAAACCGTGAGGGATCATGCTGTGAGGAACTGTGCTATCTGGCCCAGACACTGCGCTTTTTCCATTGTCTTTGCAACCCACACACCAAGAGATTCCCTCAGGTGCCTATACTACCAGGGCCCTGGGTTTCAAGCACAAAACTGATGGCCATTTGGGCAGACACCAAACTAACTGCAGGAGGTTTATTTCATATCCCAGTGGTGCCTGAAATGTCAGTGAAACAGAACTATTCACTCCCCTGGAAATGGGGCTGAAACGAGGGAGCCAAGTGGTCTTGCTCAGTGGATCCCAACCCCATGGACCCCAGGAAGCTAAGATCCACTGACTTGGAATTCTCACTGACAGCACAGCAGTCTGAAGTCGACCTTGGACACATGAGCTTGGTGGGAGTTGGGGCATCCACCTCACTGAAGCTTGAGTAGGCGGTTTTCCTCTCAAAGTGTAGACAAAGCCACTAGGAAGTTCAAACTTGGTGGAGCCCACTCTAGTACTGCAAAGCCGCTGTGGCCAGACTCCCTCTCTAGATTTCTCCTCTCCGGGCAGGGCATCTCTAGAAGAAAGGTAGCAGCCCCAGTCAGAGGCTTATAGATGAAACTCCCATCTCCCTGGGACAGAGCACCTAGGGAAAGGGGCGACTGTGGGAGCAGCTTCAGCAGGCTTAAACATTCCTGCCTACCAGCTCTGAAGAGAGCAATGGATCTCCCAGCACAGCACTTGAGCTCTGCTAAGAGACAGACTGCCTTCTCAAGGCAGTCTTGACCCCCAGGCCTCCTGACTGGGAGACACCTCCCAGGAGGAGTCAACAGACGCCTCATACAGGAGAGCTCTGGCTGGCATTTGGCAGGTGCCCCTCTGGGACGAAGCTTCCAAAGGAAGGAGCAGGCAGCAATCTTTGCTGTTCTGCAGCCTCTGCTGGTGATACCCAGGCAAACAGAGTGGACCTTCTGCAAACTCCAGCAGACCTGCAAAAGAGGGGCCTGTTAGAAAGAAAACTAACAAACAGAAAGCAGTAGAATCAACATCAACAAAAAGGATGACCATGCAAAAACTCCATCTGAACATCACCAACAGCAAAGACCAAAGGTAGATAAATACATGAAGATGAGGAAAAACCAGCACAAAAAGACTGAAAATTCCAAAAACCAGAGTGCCTATTCTCCACCAAAGGATCACAACGCCTTGCCAGCAAAGGAACAAAACTAAATGGAGAATGAGTTTGACGAATTGACAGAAGTTGGCTTCAGAAGGTGGGTAATAACAAACTCAGAGTTAAAGGAGCCTGTTCTAACCAAAGGCAAGGAAGCTAAGAACCTTAATAAAAGGTTAGAGGAATTCCTAACAAGAATAACCAGTTTAGAGAAGAACATAAATGACCTGATGGAGCTGAAAAACAGCACAAGAACTTCATGAAACATACATGGATATCAATAGCTGGATCAATTAAGCAGAGGAAAGGATATCAAAGATTGAAGATCAACTTAATAAAATAAAGTGTGAAGACAAGATTAGAGAAAAAAGAATGAAAAAGGAATGAACAAAGCCTCCAAGAAGTATGAGATTATGTGAAAAGACCAAACCTACATTTGATTGGTGTACCTGAAAGTGACAGGGAGAATGGAACCAAGTTGGAAAACACTCTTCAGGATATTATCCAGGAGAACTTCCCTGACCTAGCAAGACAGGTAAACATTCAAATTCAGGACACACAGAGAACACTACAAAAATACTCCTCGAGAAGAGCAACCCCAAGACACATAATTGTCAGATTCACCAAAGTTGAAACGAAGGAAAAAATGTTAAGGGTAGCCAGAGAGAAAGGTTGAGTTACCCACAAAGGGAAGCCCACCAGACTAGCAGCAGATCTTTTGGCAGAAACCCTACAAGCCAGAAGACAGTGGGGGCCAATAATCAACATTCTTTAAGAAAAGAATTTTCAACCCAGAGTTTCATATCCATCCAAACTAAGTGTCATAAGTGAAGGAGAAATGAAATCCTTTACAGACGAGCAAATGCTGAGAGATTTTTTCACCACCAGGCCTGCCTTACAAGAGCTCCTGAAGGAAGCACTAAACATGGAAAGGAGCAACTGGTACCAGCCACTGCAAAAACATACCAAATTGTAAAGACAATCCACATTATGAAGAAACTGCATCAACTAATGGCAAAATAACCAGCTAACATCATAATGACAGGATCAAATTCACACATGACAATATTAACCTTAAATGTAAATGGGCTAAATACCTGAATTAAAAGACACAGACTGATAGATTGGATAAAGAGTCAAGACCCATTGGTGTGCTGTATTCAGGAGACCCATCTCACATGTAAAGACAAACATAGACTCAAAATAAAGGGATGGAGGAAGATTTACCAAGCAAATGGAAAACAACAACAAAAAAAGGAGTTGCAATCCTAGTCTCCATAAAACAGACTTAAACGAACAAAGATCAAAAAAGACAAAGAAGGGCATTACATAATGGTAAAGGGATCAATGCAATAAGGAGAACTAACTATTCTAAATATATATACACCCAATACAGGAGCACCCAGATTCATAAAGCAAGTTCTTATAGACCTACAAATAGACTTAGACTCCCACACAATAATAGTGGGAGACTTTAACACCTCATTGTCAATATTAGACAAAACAAGATGGAAAATTAACAAGGATATTCAGGACCTGACCTCAGCTCTGGACCAAGCAAACCTAATAGGCATCTACAGAACTGTCCACACCAAATCAACAGATTATACATTCTTCTCAGCACACATTGCATTTATTCTGAAATTGATCACATAATTGGAAGTAAAACACTCCTCAGCAAATGCAAAAGGACAGGAATCATAACGAACAGTCTCTCAGGCCACAGTGCAATCAAATTAGAGCTCAGGATTAAGAAACTCACTCAAAACCACACAACTACATGGAAACTGAACAACCTGACCCTGAATGTCTACTGGGTAAATAACAAAACTAAGGCAGAAATAAATAAGTTCTTTGAACCCAATGAGAACAAAGACACAATGTACCAGAATCTCTGGGACACATCTAAAGCAGTGCTTAGAGAGAAATTTATAGTACTAAATGCCCACAGGAGAAAGCGGGAATGATCTAAAATCGACATGCTAACATCACAATTAAAAGAACTAGAGAAGGAACAGCAAACAAATTCCAAAGCTAGCAGAAGACAAGAAATAACTAAGATCAGAGCAGAACTGAAGGGGATAAAGACACAAAAAAAACCTTCAAAGAATCAATGAATCCAGAGGTGTTTTTTTGAAAAGATTAACAAAATACATAGACCACTATGCAGACTACTAAAGAAGAAATGAGAGAAGAATCAAATAGACACAATAAAGATATGATAAAGGGGAAATCACTACTGATCCCACAGAAATACAAACTACCGTCAGGTGCTATAAACACCTCTATGCAAATAAACTAGAAAATCTAGAATAAATGAATAAATTCCTGGACACATACACCCTCCCAAGACTAAACTAGGAAGAAGTCGATCCCTGAATAGACCAATAACAAGTTCTGAAATTGAGGCAGTAATTAATAGCCTACCAACCAATAAAAGCCCCAGACCAGACAGATTAACAGCTGAATCCTACCAGAGGTACAAAGAGGAGCTGGTACTATTTCTTCTAAATCTATTCCAAACCATAGAAAAAGAAGGACTCCTTCCTAACTCATTTTATGAGATCAGCATTATCCTGATAACAAAGCCTGGTAGGGACACAAGAACAAAAAAAAAATTTCAGGACAATATACCTGAGGAACATCGATGTGAAAACCCTCTCAATAAAATACTGGCAAACCAAATCCAGCAGCATATCAAAAAGCTTATGCATGATGATCAAGTCGGCTTCATCCATGGGATACACAAATCAATAATCATAATCCATCACATAAACAGAACCAATGACAAAAGCCACGATTATCTCAATAGATGCAGAAAAGGCCTTTGATAGAATTCAACACCGCTTCATGCAAAAAACACTCAGTAAGCTAAGTATTGATGTAACATATCTCAAAATAATCAGAGTTATTTATGATAAACCCACAGCCAATATCATACTGATAGGGCAAAAGCTGGAAACATTCCCTTTGTAAATTGGCACCAGATAAGGATGTCCTCTCTCACTACTGCTATTCCACATAGTATTGGAAGCTCTGGCCAGGGCAATCAGGGGAGAAAAAAAAAAAAATAAAGCGTGTTCAAAAAGGAAGAGAAGAAGTCAAATTTTCTCTGTTTGCAAATGACGTGATTGTATATTTAGAAAACCCCATCGTCTCAACCCAAAAACTCCTTAAGCTGATAAGTAACTTCAGCAAAGTATCAGGATACCAAATCAATGTGCAAAAATCACAAGTATTCCTATACACCAATAATAGACAAAAAGAGAGCCAAATCATGAGCAAACTCCCGTTCACAATTGCTACAATGAGAATAAAACACCTGGGAATACAACTTACAAGGGATGTGAAGTACCCCTTCAAGGAGAACTACAAACCACTGCTCAAGGAAATAAGAGAGGACACAAACAAGTGGAAAACCATTCCATGCTTGTGGATAGGAAGAATCAATGTCATGAAAATGGCCATACTGAACAAAATGATTTATAGATTCAGTGCTATTCCCATCAAGCTACCATTGACTTTCTTCATGGAATTCAGAAAAACTACTTTAAATTTCACTTGGAACGAAAAAAGAGCCTGTATAGCCAAGACAATCCTGAGCAAAAACAAGAAATCTGGAGACACTACGCTACCTGACTTCAAACTATACTACAAGGCTATAGTAACCAAAACAGCATGGTATTGGTACCAAAAAACATAGGTATAGACCAATAAAACAGAACAGAGGCCTCAGGAATAACACCACACATCTACAACCATCTGTTCTTTGACAAACCTGACAAAACAATTAATGGGGAAATATTCCCTATTTAATAAATGGTGTTGGGAAAACTGGCTAGCCATATGCAGAAAACTGAAAGTGGACCCCTTCCTTACACCTTATACAAAAATTAACTCAAGATGGACTAAAGACTTAAATGTAAGACCTAAAACCGTAATAACCCTAGAAGAAAACCTAGGCAATACCATTCAGGACATAGGTATAGGCAAAGACTTCATGACTAAAACACCAAAAGCAATGGCAACAAAAGTCAGAATCAACAAATGGGATCTAATTAAACTAAAGAGCTTCTTCACAGCAAAAGAAACTATCATCAGAGTGAACAGGCAACCTGCAGAATGGGAGAAAATTTTTGTAATCTGTCCATCTGACAAAAGGTTAATATTCAGAATCTACAAGGAACTTAAACAAATTTACCAAAAAAAAAAAAAAAA
>NW_012103588.1:32192-110684 GCF_000951045.1 Mandrillus leucophaeus
AAACAACAGATGCTAGAGAAGATGTGGAGAAATAGGAATGCTTTTACATTGTTGGTGGGAGCATAAATTAGTTCAATCATTGTGGAAGACAGTGTAGTGATTCCTTAAGTATCCAGACCTGAAATGCCATTTGACCTGGCAATCCCATTACTTGGTATATAGCCAAAGGATTATAAATTATTCTGCTATAAAGGCACATGCACACATGTGTTTATTACAGCACTATACACAATAGCAAAGACTTGGAACCAATCCAAATGCCCATCAATCTTAGACTGGATAAAGAAAATGTGACACATACACACCATGGAATACTATGCAGCAATAAAAAAGGATGAGTTCATGTCCTTTCCAGAAACAAGGATGAAGCTGGAAACCATCATTCTCAGCAAACTAACACAGGAACAGCAAACCAAACACCGCATGTTCACACTCATAAGTGGGAGTTGAACAATGAGAACACATGGGCACAGGGAGGGAAACATCACACACTGGGGCCTGTCGGGGGAGTGGAAGACAAGGGGAGGGATAGCATTAGGAGAAATATCTAATGTAGATGACGGGTTGATGGATGCAGGAAACCACCATGGCACATGTATACCTATGTAACAGTCCTGTACGTTCTTCACATGTATCCCAGAACTTAAAGTATAATTAAAAAAAGAAAACCCTGTATCAAAGGCAAAAACAAACAACCAAAAATAAAAAATAAAATTTACCAAAACTGATAAAGCTGAAGGTCATATTAATAATGTAGATGATAAAGTCCAGAATCTATGGAAGCCAAAGAGATAGAAAATATTAAAAATAAATAAGAGTCATGGAGAATAATGCCAGGAAATTTAATAAGCATCTAAAAGAATGGAAAGAATGGGGAAAGAATAAAACATAGAGGTAGAAATAACTAATATCCCGGTGAAACCTTTGAATTTCAAGAATAAGCAGTACATTTTTAAAGTTTCCACACTAAGAATCAGTACTTTTCATCCTTCACAATAATTGCTAGAAGAAATGCAATAATGTCCTGAAGGAAAAAAAGATTTATAACTAGGACACTACACCTAGCCAAATTTTCTGCAGATATTTGGGTAACATAAGGATTTTGTTGGACTTGAAAAGTCACAGATTTTTCATGTGCATTTTCAAGAAAAAAATTGGTCAAGATGTATTTAATGAACTCAAAATCAATTTCAAAATTAATCCAAAAAGAAGACATAGTATATATTCCTGCATATGAATTTCAAAAAATCCATTGATTTTATTGTTAATCCTAAGCAATTATTGACAATTTGGACATCAATTTCAGTATAGTTCATTACAAAATGAATTCCTAGAAAAAGGGCATTTCAAAAAATAAATAATAAGTATAATTACAAAATGATACATGGAAACTGTGGGGGGTGGTTTAGTTGATATATGGGAACAAGACATTTTGTAAACCTAAAACTGCTCTTAAGCATAAAGTCTAGTAATTTTTAAAAAAGTGAGAGATGGGAGAAGAGACAAAATAAAGGCATATTAATGGTGTTTCTTTTTCAGAAGAGGGAAAATAGATACTTATTATATCTCTATTTCACTGAAAAACAGAGTTTGCATTTATATCTTAAGAAATTAAGACACACAATGAAAATAATTTGAATAGCAGTTAGAACTTCCAAACCACTAAAAGTGAAAAGGGAGCATATAAAATGTGTTTCAGTCAGCAGACGTTAGGAATAAAAAAGAAGATCAAAAAAATGGATGGGGAGAAAAAAACAAATTGTGTAAAATGTGAAGTGTAAGATGGTAGCATAAAAAGGATAGTATTAGGGACCACAATAAATGTGAATAAATGAAAATCCCAAGTAAAAAATGACTCTCAAAGTAAATTAAACAAAATTTAAAAAGTAAAAAATTCAATTATATGCTGTATACAGGAGACCCATTCAGAATAAAATTATTTTCCACTCAGTGGAACTTCCTTCTTGTTGAGACATTTGATTATGGACTCTGTGTTGAAAGGCAGAGATCTGGGAGGCAGGGTCTAAGGGGCTATAGATTATGTGTCTGATAGGGACACTCAGAGGAAAACTGAGAGCTTCCAATGTATTCATAAGAAGACAAGAAACACTGAACAAAATTAGCAATAAATTATACTCAACTACAAAAGATTTAATTAAATAATATAGCATCAGAATACATAAAAAGGGAGCAAGCTCTAAGTTTTATGAGTAGATTCACCAAAACCTTCAAAAAGCAGATAATTCTTGTGTTAAATTGTCCAGATCAGTCAGAAACAATAAAATGTCTCAAGTTAATAACAAACCAAATACAGCACAATTTCATACACCAGAGTCAAGTAGGGTTTATGTAAGGAATGCAAGTATGGGAGTGAGGGCATCAGAAGATGCAGTAAAAAAGGGTAGAAATGAGAGAAGGAAAAGAAGCAATTGCTTTGCGGGGCTATGGCCAAGAATTTGAGGAGTAGTTTCATGAACTGGTTACAGATTTTAACAAAGCTCTAATATAAAGTGTTTTTCAGTACTGACATTCCTAGGCAGGGTTTGATATGTGAGAAAAATTCCTCAGTCTTTGTCAAAATATTATTTTCCAATGACCGAAACGGACTTCACTTTCCAAAGGAATTATCAGTAGCCTTTGGTACTGGGGGAATATGCCACAAGAATAGGTCAATACATGATTCAGCTGATAGGGTTAAATATGCTCCCAAATTTTTGCAGACATTTTGAGAGGATGACATTTCTTTACTGTAAATTTTAAGAAATAGAAAAAAGATATACTATAATTATAAATCTCTAATTCTAAACACATAGGGCTACATGCAAAATATTTCTAAATCAAATGCTAACAAAGGCCAAGGTAAGGAAGTTTCCAAGGTTTACAGCTTAGGTTACTAGGATTGTGGTAGTACTCAAGACTATAAAAGGGAATTTAGCAGATCAACAAATTTTAGGGAGATAATAAAGGGTCAGGTTGAAGTGATCACAGGACTCCCACATGTAAATATCCATTGCAAACAGTTTAATATGTGGGATTGAGGTTTAGAAACAGGGATCCATCTGTGTTTATAGGTTTGGAAACTATCACAAGGAAGCATATTAGTGTAACTTGTGAGTACAGATGACCTGAAATAGAAAAAGACAATCAAGAGAGATGCCAAAAGATGCAAAATGAACTTGCAATAAAGACAAACTTTATGGTGGTTAAATTAAGATGAAGGCAGGGAAACAGAAATATCAAGAAACAAAGACTGTTGCAGACAAAGGAATAAGAAATATGCAAGCAGAGATCTTGAGATTCTAAACTACAGATTGTTTTAATCTTGAATTACAGAAACATTAGAAATAAATTAGATACTATTTATTTATTCTCCAAATATACATTGAGCACTTCCTATGTGTAAAATAGACTAAATGTCCTCACCTTTCTGATGCTTTTAATTTGACTTACAGAGCAGACAAAGGGGTATGAAAAGATAATTTGTTTATTTCGAAGTAGTAAGGGTAAATTTCTTACATAATCATCCTCACATTTCTTTTATTCCCCTCTATATCTCCTTAACAGTTTTCATCTTTTGGCTCACAATTCAGGTTTTTTCGTGCCAGGAAAAAAAAAATTATTGTGTAGTGTATTAGTCCCTTTTCATGTTGCTGATAAAGACATACCTGAGCCTGGTTAATTTACGAAGAAAAAGAGGTTTAATGGATTCACGGTTCCACATGACTAAAGAGGCCTCACAATCATGGTGGAAGGCAAAAGGCACGTCTTACATGGCGGCACCAAGAGAGAATGAGAGTCAACCAAAAAGTGAAACCCCTTATAAAATCATCAGATCTTGTGCGACTTATTCACTAACACAACAACATTATGGGGGAAACCACCCCCATGATTCAATTGTCTCCCATCAGGTCCCTCCCACAACACATGGGAATTATGGGAGCTACAATTCAAAATGAGATTTGTGTGGGAACACAGTCAAACCTTATTATATAGATGTCTGAAAACATCTGCTTGATGTGTTTGATAAGTAGAAGTTTATTTGAACTGTTCTGGATGCTGGAAATACAGAAGTGAGTACACCAGATCCTATGAACTTTTGTTGGATTCTAGCAAACAGGAAAAACAACACACAAATAACTACATTAGTAATACATTAGGTAACAGTACATGCTGTGGGGGAGAACAAAGCAGAGTAAGGGTGACAACTGTGTTGCAAAGACTGGGGGAGGGTTACTATTTTAAATAAGACAGTCCAGGAACACCTCTCTGTTAAAGTAGCTTTTCAGCAGGCAACCAGAGTAAATGAATTATATGGCTATTTTGGAAAAGAACATTCCTAAAAGGAAAACAGCAAGTGAAAAGGCCTTGATGTGGAAACCTGATTGGAAAATCAGTGTGTCTGGAGCAAAATGAATGAAGGACAACGGCACAGAAGCCAAGGTGGTAGCTGCCACAGGACCAGATCATCTTGGTCCTTGGAATATACCGAAGGACATTTGTTTTTGTGCTGGATGAAATGGGAAGTCATTCTAAGGTTTCACACAAAAGAGTGAAATAATCCAATTTATAGTTTTAAAAGATTGCTAAGAGTGAAGTACAGTGGGACCACTCAGGAAGTTTTTATTTTTATTTTAAATATTTTTAAATCAGGCCCCATTTACAGATAAATGGTCTTTCTATTTTTAAAGAACTAAACAATTTACGTATGAGTCCCAACTAAATTCATAGGTGATATAGTAATCAACTTGGAGTTGATAATATGCTACAGACATTGCTAGTTGTCCCCCAAAATCTGTCCCTCTTCCTTAGAATGTTATTTTGCTAGTGTTGCCATTCAAAGTACCATGGACATCGTCTTATAGCTATAGTCACAGTAAAATTTAAACTTAATAGTATAATTATAATATTCAACAACACATAGAATTTTTAATTTGGCTTGAAGTTCAAAGATACAATAATATGCTTGTGGCAATTAATTTTGTTTTTAAAATTTAATGATATTTTTAAGCAAGTAATTCAGTACTGTATATATACCAACTGAAATGTGTACATGCGTTCACATACTGTGCAAACGTATTCATAACAGCACCATATGTAGTAGTTCCAAACTGAAGTCTACTCAAATGTTCATCAATAGTAGAACTCATAAATAAATTATATGTTACACAATAGAAAGCTATAAAACTACAAGACTGAACAAACTACAACCACACACAATAATACAGACGAATCTCACAAACACAATGTTAAGAGTAGGAAGCCAGACACGAGTATACATTGTGTGATTTATTTATACAAAGTTCAGAAAGAGACAAAATTCATCTGTGGCATTAGAAGTCATGATCGTGGCTATCCTTTGTTGGGAGTGGAGAGACTTAAGAGAGCACCACAGGATAATCTGAGATTCTGCTAATTTTCTACTGGGAGCTGGTTAAATGAATATGTTCATTTTGTGAAACTTGTGAAAATTTACATGGTATATCATTATGATCTATGTAGTTTTCAATATATACCTTGTACTTTGGTAAAATTTCCAAGATATATAATGATACATAATACATAGTATTTATGCATAAGTACATATTCCCCTTAGGAAAACTGGCATTACTCATCACAAGGAGACCAGACTGTTAATAGACCAATAGCGGGAACCGAAATTTTAAAAGATTGGGAACACTGGTAGCAATAGTCAATGAATTCTTGAAAGGAGCCCTTTCAAAATAAAATAATACAAAATTATAAATACAAAATTAGGCACACAATGAATATTTATTTAGAACAAGAAAGAAATTACAAAATATAACAAATATTTTTATTAATTACCTATAACAGCTATAAAACTTATTTCTCTACATGCTATAATTATAAATTCTTTGTTCACATGATGTGCTTTATAATATTTGATACAGAGCTATTAGAAAGATTTGTTTACCCCTATAGTATGGTTGATGCAATTTTTTAATTTAAAAAACCTGAGATTTTTTAAACAGACACATTGTTTGATATTGTTAGTACATGCTTGGGCTTTAATACCACAGGAATTCTGATAAAGTCTATTTCTTGCAAGTCTCATAAAAATGTATGCTGTCTTTATAATTTCATACCTTACATTTTTAAATATAATCCCCAAACTAGAGAACTTCCATTTTGATCGGAAATTTTAAAGAAGCGAATCTTCCACTTAAAATTATGCATATCTAACAACAAGGAAGAATTTTCAAGAGAACTAGCCTCCTTTCCCTCCACTACCTACATTCTTCCAATCTCTGTGGATGGAACATGTTTATAATGAAAACACCTTTATGTTAAGACTCTGGGTAAATCTACCCCACAAGAAGTAGGAGTATTCCTGGTTTTCCTGCACCAGGACGGATAGGGAGAACTTAACTATAGACAGAAGAGACATATATATCTCACTAAAGCCAAACTGAATGTATCTTCAAATCAGCTTTCCTGTACTTGGATCTCAGAAATGCCCATGACTACTCTCACACTCTCCCTACAAGGGGAAATGTGAGGAAGGCTAAGATGGATTGGAAAGAGACTGTGATCCCAACCAACTGCTGTCAAAATATTATAATTTTGAAAATGTTACCAAAACAAATGACCATATGAACCCAAGTGCTAGCTCCCTTGCTGGTGCCTTGAAAGATGCCAGTGCAAGCTTCACTTGCTTCTCTACAAAGTCACCTCTGCTTTTTTTCATTGCCTTACTGGTTGCATACAGCTTCTCCTGGAAGTGAGCTCTTCATCTCTAATTACTGTCAAAACACTACACGCACCTATGGTTGGCTCTTATGTCAGCTGTGATTGTCTCCCCACAGTCAACAACAATCTGTGTGGCACTATTGAAGTTTCTCCTTCAGTGACTTTTTATAGAATTTCATCTGACTGCTTCATAGACAACCCTTTTTAGCTTAGTGGACAGCAGCTGGTGAGGTATCTGGGTTTTGTTATCGACCATTGTTAGGAGATGACCAGCTGAGCACAGTGGGAAGGCGGCCATTAAGCTTTGATGCAGCAGAACTGGCTATACTTCAAGTTCTTAATGTTTTTCTCTTGCCATCTGATGTAGATTTGATACCAGTACCTAGGGTGGAGCCTCTGTGGATACACATGCAATGGCAGTATTATCAGTGTTCACTTAGATTACATGGTTCTTGATTCAATTCATCAGTTGCCCAGGCAGGAACTGCTTTTACTTATTTGTGCTGACACCTGACTCTACTTTACAGCTTGAAAAAGTACTCAGAGCTTTTATTTCCTTTCACCCATAATGTAGATTTGCTCAGCAATATGATATACATTGGTGCTTACCATGGATTTTGCAAGCACTTCGATCAGAAGAATACTTCCATAAGGAAAATGTTTACTGAATAAAGGGATTTTTGCAGTCTAATGTTATTCTGTGTTGAGTACCTAAAAAGGTAGTTCATTATTCTAAGTTAATTAAAGTATTCTAAAGCTTTTGTATGCAGCACAGAAATTTATTTAAACTGGCAATATTGGATTAAATAACATGAATTTATTTTATACTAGCACTCAGAGAATCTTTAGATTATCCAATAGGTTGACAATAACCATTGAAAGAAGTTTTAAATTTATAATTAAATTAATTCTTCTTCTTCTTTCGTTGCACTAACCAAGTGCTTGTACTAAGTATTTCACAGGTATTATTTCATTTAATTCTCAAAGTAAAACTGTAAGGAAAGCAATATTAGCCTTGTTTTGAGGAAACTAAGCCTCAGATAAGGGATAAATATGACCAAGGTCAAACAAATCTGTGATTCAAATATGGGTCTGCTAATACCACAGCTAGTGTTTATAACCACTTTCTATCTTCTAGAGTTAGTAATTTGGCCAGCAAGAAAGGATAAATATTTGTAACTATCTCTTTAAATATTGAATAAGTCGGAATTATTTCCCTATCTGAATGTATGATAGGTTTGGATAATTGAAAAAACGAATTTTTCATCTCACAATGTTGAAAGCAACTAAATCTTCATCATATTAAAAATACCTTGTATTAGTATTTGGTTTAGTCTGCATTTTTTAGTTAATTAATTTTAGCTGTTCTAATTCCTATTAGGCAGTTTTACTCAAAGTGTGGTTATGCACCTGAGAATCTTTAGACATGTTTGTTAACGGAAGAGTTCTAGGCCACATTCCAAATCAACAGAATCAGACTTACTTGGGCTAATGTCAGGAAATCTGTATCTTAAACTAATAATTAGATAGTGATTCTGAAGAGTCTATTTTGCCTTTGGATGATTTCCCCATGCCTTTGCTGTGATTATTTCCTGGGTAGTCATTTATACATTCCTTTAAAATCTGGATTCATAATCTTAGTTAACTGCTTCTCTAAGGAAGGTCTCTCTGGTAGTCAATATACTTGTTCACAGATATTCTGGTTCTTCTCCATCGAAGCACATGATGAGATTGCATTTCCCTGTCCCTTAAAATCAGATGTGGCCATGGGGCCAGTGGAAATGTGTAGAAGTAACTTGTGCTCTATTCCCTTGCCCCAGGAACCATCTACATTCCAGATAGTGGAGACTTTGCTAGCCTGCATTCCTGCGTAAAGCTTGGAGGGAGGAGAACCCCCAGCTGGTCCCCAGTGGATCTAATAGAGCAGGAAGATAGAAGGAGCCTGGGTCCCTAACAATGTGAAGCTTCTATGCTTGCCTGAAAAGCCTACCACTGCATTCGTTTCACATGAATGAGAAATAAACCACTATTTTTCAGATTTTTATTTTCTGCTACCCCATATATCCAAAGCACTGTATCTGACCATAATTATTTACAAACCAGGACTTTTTTACTCACTAATTGTATCAATTGATGGTGGTATCCTTCATAAATCTGGGCATTTTTCTTCACTTGCCAACAAAAAGGTGATTGTGGGTACTACGGCTCCAATGTAGATGAGATAACTGAGATAATACAGGCATCGTACGTTACATGCCTTCCGGAAGTGAGATGTGACTCTCATACATGTCAGCCAGTCTTCTAAAATGATATTCTGCATTTTCTGGATCACTCTGCCTGCTCATCTACTATCAGTACAGCATTGGTCAGCACCCTACCAGGATAAATGGAGTTTATAAAGGATTGCTGGCCTCACTCAGAAACAGCTGGACAAATGAGTTTTATGAACTCACCAAAGACCCATAAGAAATTCATATAGGAACTTCAAATTAGCTGATAAGCACTTTTATTTTTGGTCTTCATTTATTTATTGCAACTTCATACTGATCAACTTCAACTAAAACGTCGCTGTTTTGTGGCAGTCTTCTAATCATCATTTGTGTAGTATTCTGAAGTTAGCAGGGTATCGAGGACTCAGAGTTCAATACTTGAATTTTACTTTTGAAGAATGTAAATGGCTAATTAAGAGCCATCCGCTAAGTTCAAATTAGAACTGAGAGCCCCGGACTCTCAGTCCATCGCTCTTTTCTCTCAACTAGGCTTCCCTAGAAGGCCATTTCAGATTCCTTTCCTCTATTTGAAATTTAATCTTAACTCCATAGCATATGCTTACTCAGCATTTAGCTGAGTGAAATCTTTAAAGCTGGGTCAAACTTGTGCGTTTCTTTCAGTCTTATCTCAATATCTCTCTGGCATTTGTGTGTGTGTGTGTGTGTGTGTGTGTGTCCCTTCTTAATGTTTTCTCCTGAATTCCTGAAGTAAATGCCTTCTTTAATCATTCTCCTTCCCTTGGGGTATCTGTACTCTCTCTCAGCCAGTTTCTTCTCTACTGCTTACAAATATACCTAGATTTTTCCTATTTTTATATAGTGGACATATTTTAATGTCTTCAATAAAATTTATTGTACTGTCTGAGCTTTTGAATTCTTTTTCATTCTCTGGGCAGCTTTGCTCAGAAATGGTTATTGCAGATCATTTATTACTCGTTGCTTTTCTTTTTCTTTTTTTAAAATTTTGTACTCAGGGGTATATGTACAGGTTTGCTACATGGGTATATTGTGTTATGCTGAGGTTTGGGGTATGGACCCCATCACCCAGATAATGAGCATAGCGCCTAATAGGTACTCTGCAATAGGTAGTTTTTCAGCCTACATCCCTCTCCCACCCTCCCTGCTCTGATAGTCCCCAGTTTCTATGGTTTCTGTCTTTATGTCCTTGTATAATCAAACTTTGGTTCCCAACTTATAAGTGAGAACATGTAGTATTTGGTTTCCTGTTTTTGCTTTTCACTTGTTTGTGGTTTTTTTTTTGGGGGGGGGGTCATTCTGTGACTCTCTTTTTCTCCTTACCCCTTTTCCTGTTGTTGACATGAAATATTCTTGTATTCTGAATAGCTAGCATAGTGCCTGACTTATGCTGAGTGTTCTGTAAATTTTTTAAATAAATAAATGAACAAAATAGTAGAAAAATTATGATAACCCTTAGGAAAATTGACTCTTAATTAAGCATGCTTAAATAGGAACCAGGCTATGTGTACAAATATAAACATACATACAAAGGAGGAGCTCAGAAGCTTTTAATGTGCTCACTACGCATTCATCTGTTCAAAGTCCTTTACATGTTATTATGCCATTTAATTACAATAGTAGTTATTATTATTTTAATGGTGATTGCAGATAGTGCTCAGAATGGGTTAGGTGCCATTTAGATCACGTTACTGTGTATTCACAAGAACTCTATGTAGGAGGCACTTTTTTATCTTAACAGAGACACAGAGAGAAACAACTTTTGCATTTACACAGCTAGTGAGTAGGAGAGCGAGGACTTGAACTTACGCATTCTGACTCCAGAGTCTATACTCTAATCCCCTCATACCACACTGCTTATCACCCAAGGTCTCACAAGTAGAGTGGGTGTTCCAAAGAAACATACTCTGTATCCTACCCCAAGGACCATTTCCCTAAAACATCTTCCTTTCCAGCTCGCATGGTAAGTGATTAAATTTTTTATTATTCAGTCATAATCTTTATAGAAGGGACTTAAATAACTGAAAAATAAACCCTACAAAGGTATCATACAAGATAAAAATGATATAAAGCTGTAACCAATTATTGACATTATTTGTCAGATAAACATTATTGGTCCTTGACTCTTAAGGAAATTGGACATGAGACAGTAAGTCAAGTTTTGAGATGTTGGAGAAGATAGAGTCTCAAAATGCAAAAAAAAAAAAAAAAAAAAAAAAAAAAAAAAAAAAAAAAAGCAGGAAAGAAAAACCAAGTAGGGTGGTTACATCGTAGGATATTTAAAGAAACAATGAAAAGGGAAGATTTGAAATTAGGACAAATTAAAAAGCCTTTCAATTTGCCACCATCAAAGTACTCTATATTGTGTGGTTACTTCTATCTCACCTAATTATGCCTAATTTTGAATATATTCGTTTTCATATCATTGAGACCAATGATTATTTTGCTCAAGCTGCATATCTTAAGAAGTATTATTAATAAGAATAATTTAGACATATTTCTCTTACCTGAAGGAATAATCTCCAATTTTGTAGTATAAGTCTAGTAGAAAAGCTGTGTCTAATATAGAACTTTGCTTTAGCAATTACTTTTATTTACATCTTGTTTCAAGGCACAGCCATTGAGCTAGGTATTCCTGGGTGATAGCCAGCCTCTAATTTTTATTTATTGCCTGTGCCAACATTGTGCTTTTTAAACTTCTAATAAAGAACACTTGGTTTAAGCAATTTTGTAGCCATCCCTCATGTATGGGACCTCATGTAACATGTTTTGTAAGGACATACACTATCTTTTATAATCAAATTTCATCTTAGGAGTCTTTCAAGTAGTAAATCCCTTTTGATTTCTCAGTAGGATAAAGTTCTACGTGTATATTAGACATGAATCATCTGTTTTCTTTAGCAGTTCACTGATCTCATAAATTATGAATCTGGGTAAAGAACTACTGAAGATTTAAACCTCCTTAATTTGGATGAGATATGTGTTGAAAATGAAAAAGTGTTAAGCTGACAGTAGCAAATTCCATGTATTTTGAAGAGTGATTTTTATCAAGCTTTTCTCTAATCCATTGGATTTTAAAACAATTCATAGTTATTTAAGAGTTTACTTAAATAGTTACCCTCGAGCAGCAGAACTTTCTCTGGAAGCCTCCCTCAGGAAATAGTCTTGTGTGTTCTTTTCCTTGAATAAAACTAAATGGTGAGATTAGGCAATGGATGGATACTTTCTAATTTTTCAGTTTTAGGATGCTAGAACTCACATTAATCTCCGAGGAACTTCAACTTTCATTTTTCAAGACATCATTATAGAAACAGAGCATTTGGTGAAATGTTAACAGGATATCAAATTATGGATCTTCCCATCTGGAAGTGTTATTAGCCAGAGTTCTCAAGAAAGAAGGAACCAATAGGACGGGTGAGTAGATAGATAGATCAATGAGAGGGGATTTACTAGGGGAATTGCTTCATGCAATTATGGAGCCTGAAATGTTCCACAATAGGCCCTCTGCAAGTTGGAGATCCACGATGCTATTAGCGTGGCTCAGTCCAAGTATGAATGCCCTAGAACGAGCAATGCTGTAACTCAGTTTGAGGCCACAGACCCAAAAACCCGAGTACGGAGAGAGTAGTGTCGCTGGTGTTAAGTGCTGAAGTCCAAAGGTCAGAGAGCCTCAGGTTCTGATGATGTCCAAGAGCAGGAGGAGAAGGATGTCCCAGCTACAGGAGGCAAAAAGAGAGAAAAATCACATTTCCTCTGCTTTTTTTGTTCTATCAGGACCCTAGCTGATTGGATGGTGCCTCCCCACTTTGAGGGTGAATCTTCCCTACTCACACGCCTGTCTCCTCTGGAAACACCCTCACAGACATATCCAGAAATAATGCTTCAACATTTCTCTAGGTATTCCTTAATCCACTCGAGTTGACACCTAAAGTTAACTATCACAGGAAAGTTAGGCCAAGATGCCAAAGCTGAGAACAGTAAGTGCCAAGTACTCCCACGGTTAAGGCAAGATGGGCCATTTATAAAGGGAGTGGCAAAAAAAAAATGTTCTGCCAGCATTGGTTCAGATTGTATCAAAGAATAATTCAGCAGGAGGTAAGGGATGGGAGGGTGTCTTAGTTCTGGCTGTTATAACACATTACAATAGACCGGGTGACTTAAGTAACAAACATTTATTTCTCACAGTTCTGAAGGCTGGAAGCCTGAGATCAGGGTGCCGCCACAGTTAGGTTCTTGATAAGGGTCTTCTTCCTAGTTACGTTCTTACATGGCCTTTCCCTGGGGTGTGCATGTAGGAAGAGCTCTCTCTTCTTTTTATAATCACAGGGAAGTTAGGCCAAGATCCCAAAGCTCAGATCACATTAATCCCATCATGGAGGTCTCACCTACGTGACCTCATCTACACCCCCGAAAGACCCCCACCTCCAAATACCATTATATTGGGAATTAGGGCTTCAACATACAAATTTTGCGGTGACCCACACATTCAGTCCATAACAGAGAGTAACGGTTACTTCAAGAAAGAGTTGCCCATGTTCTTGGATATTTGAATTTCATCCATTAAGGTCAAAGTAGGCAGACTTCGAGAGGGACACTCAAAGTCTTAGCCCATGAGCTCTGAAGTTCAGAAAAAACATAGAGA
Organism: Mandrillus leucophaeus; assembly: GCF_000951045.1. NCBI lineage: Eukaryota > Metazoa > Chordata > Mammalia > Primates > Cercopithecidae > Mandrillus > Mandrillus leucophaeus. The sequence continues at coordinate 45,789 of NW_012103588.1, forward strand.
CTAGAGCTTGACTTCCATCTGGAAAAGTTGAACAATTTGCCAAAAATCAAAGGAAGGGGAAGAATTTGAGTAGGAGCAAGGCGAGCCTCCCTGCATGGTGGAGAACAGGTATGTCTTTTTTGTGGCCCAGAGATGACCCATGGTAGGTAGACTGCCATAAGTCCTCTTGACAGGTTTTACCCAAGAAGACCACCTAGAGGGCTGACCCCTAGTGGAATAGGATACATTGCCAGAGTCCAGGGGCTTGAGAGCAATCATATCTGGCTAGCTAAAGGAAATATCATGAGTGCTATAGTATAGCAACTGAACATCTGGAGAGAAGATCTCTAAGGGACCCACAGAAGCACCCCATTAAAGAAGCATTTGGTCATCTGGCTCACCCAGAAGGTACCAATATCTGATTACATTGGGCGGGAAGGGGAAGGAAATTATGCTTTCACATATGACGGAGTTTTTAAAAGCTATGGCAGCTTTTGGAGAGTTTACCCAGGAGTGCGAAAGAATAAACCAACAGAGTGACTTTAATGGGGATGGTAAGAAACAATAAAGTTGCCTTCTGCTTGAGTCCTCGTGAGTGCAGCTCAATGAACTAGTTGAAATCATACAGATTTTAAGGGAAGAGAGCTGGAACCCTGTGATTATCCAAAAATCAGTCTCAGAAACATTGCAATGTTTCTTTTTACAAAGGTCCTTAAGATAAATAAAGAAAATTAATTTTAAGAAAGCCCCATTGAGTTTTAGAAGCTCAAGTAAAGTATTCAACCAGGACACTAGAGCTGAAAAGGAAGAGACAATTTGTATTGAATATTAACTACAAAATAGTAGATATCAAATAATGTTTCTTACCCTGAATGTTGTCTTGAAATAGTCAAGCATGAAATCAAAAGCATAGGCAATAGAATTAAGTGTTTATTTCCTATTGCTACCATAGCAAATTTAGTGGCTTACGCAATATAAACATACTATCCCACAGTTCTGTGGGTCAGAAATCCAATAGGCTCATCTGGCTCCTCTGCTCCAATTTCACAGGTCCAAAATCAAGGTGTTGGCAGGGCTGTGTTCCTCTCTTGAGACCCTAGGACAGAATCCGCTCTTACTTATTTGGAGTGTTAGCAGAATTCAGAGTCTTGCAGTTCTATGACTGAAGCAATTGTTTTCTTCCTGACTGTCAGCTGAGAATCAGCCCCAGCTTCTGAATAATGTTGTATTTCTTGCCTTGTGGCCCCCTTCTTTCAGTCTCAAAGTCAGAAATGGCAGGGCAAGTATTTATTATGCTTCAGATCTCTTCTACATCTTCTACTGTGGCATCTCTCTGGCTGCCTCCAGGAAAGGTCTCCTTTTAAAGACTCAAGTGGTTTGATTGAGCCCACCTAGATAAACCAGGATAATTTCTCTATATCAGGGTTTACACCCTTAATCACATCTGCAAAATTCTTTTTGCTGCCATTTGAGACAATATATGCACCAGTTCTAGGGATTAAGATATGGACATCTTTGGGGAGACATTTTTCTGCCTACCATGGTGTTAATGCCTGACAGCCTCTATTTTCATGATTAAGTCCTTAGGTGAGAGTGAGGTAGGGAGTGGTGTAATTGAAGGATTGAAAGAAGGAATAAGATCCAGAATAGCTATAGGGATTAGTGAGAATAGAAATAAACTGAGAGTTAAAAGCAAAAACAAAAGCAAACAAAAGTTCCTATGTTGGAAATAAGAGATTGTGAGAGAGTTAGGCACCATCTGGCAAACTAAGTATAAATAAGAGTCATGTAATTATTATACTTGCTGATCTGAGAAAGCATTGGTAATTTAAGATTGTATATATATAATGTATGTGTGTGTATATATATACGTGTGTATATACACAATTATATACCTAAGAACTGTTATATATATAGCTCTTAGATATATAATTATATATATGTACATATAGCTCTTAAATATATATTTATAGCTCTTTTGGAAGTTCACATGTGGTTAAATAACTTGCATTTGAAATTCTTCACTTCTTTCTTAAATAATCCTAATCATTAACTTTCAATTAATAAACAAATATCATTGTTGAAGAATATAAGTAATTTGATACTGTTTTCCACTTGATAACCACAGCATTGATTTTCAGCAGATGGAGAAACTGCTAGGGGTTATGGAGCATGTAAGGTGGGCTAGAAGTCTCATAAGCAAGAGGCTTACGAGATTAGAAAAATATATATTTAATATATAGTTTAATTTTATATTTTAGAAAAGAAAAAATGCTTATACATTTTGAAATATAAACTGAGTATTAATTGAGATACTTAAATTTTTTAAAAAGGTTTTAAAAAAGATTGAAAACACTGATTTAGAGGAGAACCTCTAGCTGCACTCTGTGGGGGTGGGATCCTCTGAGCAAGACCACTTGGCTCCCTGGCTTCAGCCTCCTTTCCAGGGGAGTGAACATTTCTTTCTCACTGGTGTTCTAGGTGCCACTGGGTATGACAAAAAAATTCCTGCAGCTAGCTCAGTGTCTGCCCAAATGGCCACCCATTTTTGTGCTGGAAACCCAGGACCCTGGTGGTGTAGGCACCCAAGGGAATATACTGGTCTGCAGGTTGCGAAGACCATGGGAAAAACATAGTATCTGGGCTGGATAGCATCATTCCTCATGGCACAGTCCCTCACAGCTTCCATTGGCTAAGGGAGGGAGTTCCCTAACTCCTTGTGCTTCCCGGGTAAGGTGATGCCCCACCCTGCTTCATCTCACCCTCCATGGGCTATACTCACTGTCTAACCAGTCCCAGTGAGATCAACTCGGTACTTCAGTTGGAAATGCAGAAATCACCTGCCTTCTAGGTTGATCTTGCTGGGAGCTGCAGACTGGAGCCGTCCCTATTCGGCCATCTTGCCAGCCACCAATGACCAGTAAGCAGATTTGCACCTCACTCTGAATCCAGAAAGATGTCATCTCAAGATCCTTAATAATTACACCTGCAAAGATTATATTTCCAAATAAGATCACATTCACAGGTTCCAGGAATTAGAACTTGGATATACTTTTTGGAAGATCTGTTGGGGTCCGCGTGTTTCCTAAACAAAGGAATGAACACACAAGACAACACAAGACAAGACAAACATGGCAGCCGCCTTGAATGGTGCGCTCTGCTTTATTTTATACAGTCGTTTGTGGAATGTTACCAAGTCACAAGATACATTGTTGTTTTTCTGACCTTTCCCTGACTTTCTGCATTTTCAAGATGTTTACACATAAACAAGCCCCCAGGATCTGCTATTAGCAGCTGGCTCCTTAGTCCTCCCTGTAAACAGGGAAGGAACGCCCTGCTTCATTTGCAAGAGCAGGACTTATGGGGAACACCCTGTTTCGTTTGCGAGAGCAGGACTTATGGGGAACGCCCTGCTTCGTTTGCGAGAGCAGGACTTATCGGGAACACCCTGTTTGTGAGCACGTAGTCCTCTACAAGATCACTATTCAAACCACTACACATACTAAAGCATTCATGAATAATCAAGGCTTCAGCTTGGCAACTTATTCTCAAATGCTTTAGAGGAGCTAAGTTCTTTGTATTAGACTTGCAATATTTTTACATGTTTAAGACTATTTTGAAATTAGAAAAATTAGAAACAAAATAGAAGAATAGCTGTGTTGAATTAGTATAGTGGTTAATAGCACAGAATTGAATGAGACTGTCCAGGTTTGAGTTCCACAACTTCTTCACTGTGTGAATTTGGACAAGATATTTAATCCATTTAAATCTCACTGTCTTTGTCCATAGAATGGGAATACAAAAGTGGTATTTACTTCATAGGTTTGTAATGATCAAGCATTTAGTAACAGTTAATAATCATTAATATAATTATCATTACTAACATCATCAATACCATAGAATGTTCTAATTTTTGCTTTTTGCAATAACTGAAGGTCAGTGATATACTTTGAGCTTAATTAAAAATTCTTGAAATGAGAGGCTGAGGTGGGCGGATCACAACATCGAGACCATCCTGGCTAACACGGTGAAACCCCATCTCTACTAAAAATACAAAAACAAAATTAGCCAGGCATGGTGGCGGGCACCTGTAGTCCCAGCTATTTGGGAGGCTGAGGCGGGAGAATGGCATGAACCCAGGAGACGGAGCTTGCAGTAAGCCAAGATCGCGCCACTGCACTCCAGCCTGGGTGACAGAGCAAGACTCCGTCTCAAAAAAAAAAAAAAAAAAAAAAAAAAAGAAATCTTGAAATTAGGCTAGTAAGACTTGTTCTTTCTATGCTAGTTAACTAAAACCATACATTTTTGTTTTCTTCTTATGGTTGCAATTAATTGTTTCATGCTTTTAAACATTGCATTTGACCAGCCTGGTCAATATAGCAAGACCCTGTCTCTGCCAAAAAAAATAAATAAATAAATTAACTGGGCATGGTGGCATGTGCCTATAGTCTCAGCTACTTGGAAGGCTGAGGCTGGAGGATCACTTGAACCCAAGAGTCCAAAGCTCCAGTGAGCTATGATTGTGCCACTGCACTCCAGCCGGGCCAACAGAGAGAGACCCTGTCTTGAAAAAAAAAGTGGAATTTGACCTTTAAATGTATTAATATAGCCATTCAAAGATCTGGAGATTCTCAAAAGTCCAGATTTATTACTATGGTTAAGTAAGTATCTCTGTGCAATGTGGGTTGTTATATCACTTAGGAGTGCATTCAGCTACAAGTAATATAAGTAAAACCAGAGTGGTTAAAAAAAGTAGAGATTAATTAGCATCACGTATAAAGAAGTCAAGTAGACAGCAAAGGCTGTCAAGGCAGTTCATTAATGCCAGTAAGGACAATTCTTGGCATATTGGACTTTGTCCTTATCTTTAACTACCTCATAGTCACAAGATGGTTACAGCACATTGAGGTTGTATATCTACTCTTCAGGCATGAAAAGAGGAGCATGAACAGACTAAAAAGTTACACTGTCTTTTTATTTTTTTAATCAAGAAAACAACATTTCCCCAAAGCCTCCACCCACCCCATCTTTCTTATATCAGCTTGATCAGAACTGGGTCACATGATGCTCCAGAGATGAGTGGCTGTGGGGGTTGGAAAGTAGAGGGATGTTGTTACTATAATTCAGATCAGAATTGGGATAGGGATATATTATCCCAGTAGGACTTTTCTTAACATACTAGCTAACCTTGTCAGGGTGTCTCTGAGCAAGGAAGAAGAGAAGGGGAAACAAGTGTAGGCAATAGATGGCTTCTGTTGTGACTAGCTACGGGGACTTTGCCAATCTTCAGAGATAAAATTCTTCCTTTCACAAATAAAAAGTAATATATTACGCCAAAATAAAAATTTTAAGAAAAATAAACAAAAAAATGTAATATATCACTCTAGCACTAGATCCTCCTGAAAACGTCAACTTAATATACACCAGTAAAATATGGTTCTAATTTATCTAATATTTAAGCAATGATAAGTTATACATAATTACATATGTATATATGTACATAGGTACATAATTAGCATATTTTTCAGATGTGAATATAAGACAGAAAAACATAGAATTATCTTTTATTGAAAATGGGCTAACAGTTGTTAAATTAGGTCCAGTTTGGGATTATAAACTCTTAGCTTTGGAAAGAAGGGAAACGTTTTTCATTGTGTGAGAGAGATGAAATCCAAAATCCAATCAAAGGTCCCTGAGGAGAAGTGGAGACCATATTTCTGTTTTCATGATCAGGAAAAGACCTAAAATTAGTAAAATACATGTCCAGAAATGATTCATCAACATGACCTTATAGAGATAATCTAGTCCTGCTTTCTCTCTGCAGATAGGAAAGTACTGAGGCTCAGAGATTAGGCATGTTGCCAGATTGCATAATTGTTAGGGGAGATGGAACTAGATCTGAGACCTCCTGACCCCAATTTAGTGTGTTTTTATCTGTAACCCTCTGAGGTTAAGACAGTCCAACAATCTGGAAAAAGAAATGTGTAGTAAGTTGTCTTGATTTCTGGTAAGAAGGGAAGAGACAGAAAGTGAGTAAATTCCCTGGAGAGTCTAAACTCCCAGCTAGACAGCACCAGACCCAAAGGATTCGGATATCATGAACACAGAGAGAAAGAATATAGCTGTGAATGTTTGGTTTTATATAACTAGCAAGACTTTTAGAACCCTAAACACACATACACATACACACACACACACACACACACACACACAGTCTCTCTCTCGCCTCACCTCTCTGTCTCTCTCTGCCTCTCTCCTCTTGCTTTCTTTCTTCCTATATACAATTATTGAGTATCTGTTTTCTATCTGGCACAAAGGGGTACAAAAAGATGTCCTACCTTTTGTACAAACTAGGTTTTGAAATCTGCTTTCAGATTTTACATGTGATCACAGAGAATAAAAACTATGTTTCACAGTCTACTAGGAATAAACTCTCTCACAATATGTTCAACATGGTTAGTTTTTCCTCCGAAGTTAGAATGATTTTTTAATTCCTTAAAATGGCACTAAATGAAGCAATTGGCTTTTTGTGTGTGGGGGAGCTTTCTGTGATTGTTGATAAATATCTATCTTTAAAATTCAAATCACATTCATTGTTGTGAGACACACAGTGGAACAGATAGAAATCAAGACAGATTTCTAGATTTAAACAACAGCATTCAATCTCCCATCTCCATTTCAATCTGAGCCTATGCTTATTGAGTAGAATGGTGAGCAGCACTTCTCACACTTTGGATATCACTATTTTTTAGAATATACATAAGTTAAATTCATATACATTGCAATATCATATAAATATAAACAAGTAAATATGTGACTATGAAAATGTAGAATTACTGCCCAATAGCTTGTGAGTTGCCTAAAATGAACATCAATTTCCATCTGGATCAGGAAAGGGCAATAAGAGATGCACAAAGAAAGGATTGCTTAGAGGTCTACTATGAAAGATTATCATTTATTGGGAAAAGATAACTAACAAGGAGCATCTCCTTTTGCCAAGTGTTGTATATGTCTTATCCCCTTTAACCCTCAAAGGAACAGAATAAGGTAACTTTTGTTAACCTTAATTATCAAAAATAGAAACGATTCAAGAACCTCTCCAAGATCATGCAGTTGGGAAGTGGTAGAGCCAAGATTTGAACTCAGGTTTATATGACTCCAAAATGTAGTTCTGGTGATGGCCAAATTCTATTTCCTAATAAGACAGCATAGCTAAAGATACATGAAATTCCCTTTTCTATGGATAGCCATGGGACAAATCTCTACCTGGTGTCCAGCCAACAATAGCTTATTGAGAGCCTCTTGAGCAACTGGTATGTTTTAATTTGTGGGCTCCTCTGAGCATGTCTTCTTATTCTAGCATTTCTCTTGCAGCACTCAGCATTACATTTCTGGCTCATCTCTTACAAGGCTAAGAATCTACTCAATGAATTTTTTTGTTCAGACCTCACCCCTGCCTTCATATTAATTTTTCTTTCATTCTGTGCTTTATCCCATTTTTATGTGCAACTATTTTAGTTTAGTTTACTGCATTGTCATGAAGTAATTGCTTTAAATCCTGTCTACAACAAATCATGATATAAAGAATTAAATAAAAATCCAAATATAAGATCATTCATAATTAGAACATTAACTTTAAGAATGGGGCATTAACTTAAAATTAATAAACTCATAAACTATAGAAATGTATGTAACAACATAATTATATGTACTAGTTTTTCATTGTTGCTGAGATTAACCAAAGCATTTACCTGTTAATGTGTAAGAAAATGGAGAACTATGAACGAAGATTTTGCCAATAAAGAAATGGGTATTCATTTTTTTTGATAACCAGTCATATATGCTATTTGTCAGACATTACATAAGGCCTGTGGGTAAAAAGATGAGTAAGACATATTCCCTGTAATCCCAGACACTTGGGAGACTGAAGCATGAGAATCACCTGAATATGGGAGGAGGAGGTGGTAGTGAGCTGAGATTGCACCACTGTGCTCCGGCCTGGGTGCTAGAGCAATATTGTCTCTTAAAAAAACGTATTTTCATACTCCATAAATATATATGTTTTTTATTTGTCAACTCTACATTGTCACAAAACAAAAATTTAAAAAATTTTAAAACTATTTTCCCTAATATTAGTTATAGATAATTGCCGTCAAATGTGACTTGTGCTATAAAGGAGACAGAAGAGACATGCTGAAATTAAGGCAGTAAAATGACTGAAAGCTGGCCCTGGCGCTGTGGTTCACACCTGTAATCCCAGTACTTTGGGAACCTGAGGCAGGCGGATCTCTTGAGGTCAGGAGTTGAAGATCAGCCTGGACACACTGAAACTGTGTCTCTACTAAAAATACAAAAATTAACTGGGAATGGTGGTGTGCCCCTGTAATCCAGCTACTTGGGAGGCTAAGGCAGGAGAATTGCTTGAACCTGGGAGGTGGAGGTTGCAGTAAGCTGAGATTGTATCACTGCACTTCAGCCTGGGCAACAGAGTGAGACCCTGTCTGGAAAAAAAAAAAAAAAAAAAAAGACTGAAAGCTTAACTTGTAAAGTGAGGCAGACCTGGATTTGAAATAAATTCCTCACTGTATTATTTTCCTAGAGCTACTGTAACAAATTACCATACTGGGTGACTTAAAACGATAGAAATTTATTTTCTCATAGTTCTGGAGGCCAGAAATTTGAAATGAAGTTGCCAGCATGGTTGGTTCCTTCTGGAGGTTCTGAGGGAGAATCTGTTTCATGCGTCTCTCCTAATTTCTGGCAACTCTCGCAGTCCTTGATATTCCTTGGCTTGTGGCTGCATCACTCCCATCTCTGCCTCCATTGGCCCTCTTCCCTTTGTGTCTTTGTCTTCACATAACCTTCTTATAAGGACACCAGTCATTGGACTTAGGGCCCACTCTAATTCAGCATGATTTCATTTTAACCAGTTACAATGGCAAAGACTCTATTTCCAAATAAGGTCATATTCTGAAGTTCTAACTTGACATGAATATAGGGGCACACTATTCAACCCAGTACATTCTCATGCTAGTTATGTGAGTTCACTTCTTTGTACCTTGAGTTTAAACAAGAACTTCACTTCTTTGTACCTTATCTATAAAATGGAGATGATAATAGTAGCTAACATATAAGTTTTGGGAATATTTAAGTAAAACATATGTAAAATATTCAGGGTACTGCTTGGCACAGAATAATTGCTGAATAAATACTCATTATAATTATAGTTTTGAGACTAATAGTCTTCCTTGTAACAATAATATTTTATTAACCAGTATCTGGGAAGTATTTCAGTTTTATTTTCTAAAGTCTGTGATATCTATCCAGATGAATAGCCTAGGTTAATTCTGAAACTTTGCAGTGGAAAAATGTGTAGGCTAGCAATAACTCTCTGAAGACTACTGAGATGCCAAGTATTTTACAATTATAAGGATTAGATATGTGAAAGTCATGCTCCAAAAATGTGTGCCCTTAGAAACTGATCACTTAAATTTCTTTACAAGGTGTACAACTATCTTCAACTTTTCTAGTGAACTTTAATTTACTTAAGTAGTGATCTTTTGTTCAATGTGGTGAAGTTAATTCCCTGTCTTCATGATTCTTACATTCTGGTGGAGAAACTAGATAACCTATGAGTAAACCCATAATATCTGGTAGTAATATGTCTTGAGGAAAAAAAAGCAGGGAAGGGAATATGGAGGTAGATATGCTCCTTTATACTGATTAATCAGAGAGGCCTTATTTGGGGAATGTGACATTTCAGGAGTGTCAAGAATGAAAAAAGACAACTAGCCTTCCAAATGTCTAGAGAAGAGCATTTCAAGAGAAGGAAGGAACAAGATCAAATACTCTAAAATGAGAATGTACTTGGAATGTTGTAGAAACATCAAGGAGCTGGAATTGAGTTACTGTGGGAAGCATGGGGCAAACTGTAGGAAATTATATCAAAAGGGTGTCTTGTCATATATGGTCATGTCTTCCAATGTCGTGCTTAGTATGACGAGAAGTGATTGGAGAGTTGAGAACAATGGAGTGATTTCACTGGACATATATTATCCATGTATTGCATTTACATTGTCAAAGAAAAAACTATGACTCTAGTATAGTGCACTATTTATACCATAATACAAATATTATAATAAGAAGTAAAAGACTGAAAATGTGGCCATAGGTTGAACATGTCAGATTAAAAAAAAAAAAGAATCAAAACACAATAAACTAGAAGATATTTTTTAAAGTATGAGGTTCAAGTAGAAAGGAAATAAGAATTGGAAATCCACTGGGTTAGGTCCAATTGGTCAGATTTTGTCTTTAGTTACCATTTAATGAACACTCATAGTGAGTTTGACAGTATGTTCACATAACAGATATATTTAGTAAAAGAAGAATTATTGGTCCTATTTACATATATAATTAATTTCTGTAATGAGGAAGTGTGATCAGCAATTTTAAAGATGATGAAACAGCCTCAGAAGGTAAGGAGCTTGCTTTGGGGTTACACAATTATTAAGTAGCAGAACCAATATTTTAATCAAGATTTATCTGATTCCAAAGTCCATGTTCAGGATTACTATGAGTCATCTTAAAAATTTATCTTTCTGAAGCATCTTTTCCCCATGAAGCATGTGTGGAATGCCCTGAAGATGCCATTTATCCTTGTCCCATGTATCACACCCAAGGTTCTTGTCTCCCTCATGCAGTTATAGTGCCCAACACTTTTGCTGCACCTATCACAGGACTTTACTGCCTTCTTTTGTGGTCCTCTCTCAGGACAGGGAGCTCAATATCTTCTCACCATCTCCTAAGCTCTTTGGGGAAAACTTGTGATGAGGAAAATAACACTGTAGAAGAAGCTTGCCTATAGATGGTAATGTGGTTCTAAAATCAGCAGGGAATTATTTCAGGAAGACAGGCTGATCTGAAGATCAAGGGAAGGGAAGGGGCAAGGAGGGGAGAAGAGAGGAGGGGAGGGGAGGGCAGACCCAGTTACAAGACCCAGTTACAAAACCAAGGTTCTTTTTAGAACAATCCTTTCTCAGTTGTAGTTTACACATACTCTAGCCAGTCTCAATCATTTCCCTCCTGGCTATTACCTGTCAGTCCAGCCTTTCATCATTGACTTATCTGTCAGACCCTTTTTTCACCAAGGATGTTGATGCTTTTTCCCTCACCCTTCCTTTTCATAATTTTTCAATAACTCTAATTAATTTCTAGCTTATGACACATTCAATGCTCCAGGTCCATTTTCTTGATCTACTTTACAGTAATAACCTTCACCTCTCACCCACTCACATAGCCGTCCACACCTCTAATGTCTTCAACCCTGAGCTTTCTCTCTTGAACTCTCCTCTCTTCCCACCTCTTCTACTCCCTCAATTTTAATGTTTGCTTTTTGCTTTTGTTGTGACCTTATCTATTCTCCAATTTATGTATTCTTAGCTTCAAGTACACTAGTCTTAGCATCATTTTCTGCTTATCACACCCCTTTTCAACAAGCAGGTGTGACCTTATGCATTGATGCTATAAGCATGCTCCAGGTCACTTGATTGACAGCATAAATCAATCTGCTTCACTTCTCCAAATTTCTGAATTTGCCATTCATTTTTCACTTTTTTTTTGCATTTCACTAGTCTCAGGGCTTGACTCACAGCACTGAATTGATGGTTATAACCTTATTTTTTCTTTCTGGGTAATAGACTTAGTCTGTGCTATCTATAGACATCTGGATGAATATCTTTCCTGAAATTGTTCAGTCCTGAATGCTATCCTTGCTACAGCATTTATAGGTTAAGATAGTACTAATTCTACCCACACCCTATATAACATCTAGATAGTTATCTACCAAGGCAGAATCCCAGGGCTCATGATGTCAAGTACATACTCACCAACTTATTTCCTTCTCTCAGTCTTTTGACTACTTAGTGGAAAGTATACGCCATGAATCCATAAATCTGATTTGCATTATTAAATCCCTATTGATTTGCATTCTCTAATCCCATTCCAAAATTTCAAAATACTATGAAAGAAAATTGCATAATTATGTTGATTGGAAGCCATTAAAAATATATATTTTCCAGGCTCAATGAGATAAGCAACTCTTTTAATCATTCTTACTCAGTTTCTAACACATTCCTTTCAGTTGCAGTTAAAAAAATAAAGCAGACAAAAGACTTAATGGTTCTTCTCAAGCCCCCAATTCTCAAAAAAGAAATGACAACCTACTTTATATATAACCTACAATTTGTATGTCTTGTAAGAACACCCTCAATATCTGTTATTTCCAACATGTTATTCCTTCATCATCTTTCTCTCTTCTGTATTAAGCTTCTTTGGCAGGGGTGACAAAAATAAACTCTTCCCCCTTTGAAAAGTTGAATTTATCAGAAAGTAATTTATCAGAAGGTCATGGTATCAACAAGAAGCCTAGAGACATGGACTTGAAAATGTGTGGGAAGTGAGGAAGCCCCAGAGGGGATTAGAAAATAGTCTCTTTGATGACAAAAACAGCTTGGTATTGCAGGCCTGATTTCTTTGATGAATACAGCTATTTCTAGTCTCTTGCCATTCTGCTTTCTGGAAAGAGAGCATCTAAGTGACTTACGTTGTGTTACAGAAGTTGCTTCTCAGCTAAGTGGAAGCAGGGCCTCCAATTATTCATCAAGCTGTAACCGAAAGAGAGGCAATACTTCCCCAAAAGATAATGAAGGACAAATTTATATTATGAAATCAAAACACAACAAAATTCCACCATACTTCCTGTCTCTGAGAAAGAATTGGTTCTATTCTTTCTCAATTTTCACACAGGTTTCTTGGTTTATCCTTCGTAAGACTTTTTTATAACCTTCCTCTGCAGTATACTCCTTCTCATAGTGGATCTTCTTTTCATCAGGTTGAAAACCATAATATCTTTTCAGGTCTCCAAATTAGAAGCCTCAGAGTCATCGTTGACTCTCTAATCTATTATCCATAGCTATTTCATTGATTTTAAAGTTTTGTTGATATTATGCAAAAAAAGTCTCTTCAATTAAGGTCCTTTCTCTTTGTCTCAGTTCAAGCTGTCCTGGACAATTACAATAACATCCTAGATGATTTTCTTTCCCTCAAACATTCCCAATCTAGAATTATTTTTCCAGTTGTCAAAATAGCAAAAAGCAAACAATAATCTTATCGGGTTACTTACTTACTTGAAAAGACTGTATATGGGAAGTTGTGCATAGGTTATATGCAAATACTACATCATTTTATATAAGAGATTTTAGCATCTATGGATTTTGGTATATGCAGGGCTGGGTCCTAGAACCAATCCCCCACAGATCCTGAGGGACTACCATATATATGCACTATAAACTAACACACACACACACACACACACACGTGTCTATATACTGTTCTTTTTCACTAGAGAACTCTGGCTAATGCATACTTCATTCATTCGTCATGTATTTATTGAATACTTTGTATGTACTAGGTTCTCTTACAGGCACTGGAAAAAACAGAAATAAGCAAATAGACAAAAATCCAAGCCCTCATAGAATTTATATTCTAGAAGGCAACACAGAAATTGAACATGAACAAAAAGTATGATGTGGGAGATACAAAGCGTTGTGGAGATAAATAAATCTTGGAAAGCGGGATAAGGAATGCTGGTAAGAGGTTACAGTGTAAAATTGGTGTTCAGGGAAGGTCTCACTAAGAAGACAGAATTTTCAGCAAACACTTAAAAGAGGTAGGAAAGCAGGTGGCAATCTGGGGGGAAAGTGAGGCAGGAGTGTAGTTATCATGTTCAATATCAGTGTGTCATTGAAGAACAAGTACACCAGTGTGAAGGAACAGGGAGAACAGAGGGAAAGAATGATAGGAGAGGGGAGCAAATTAAAAACGGGGGTCATGCCAGGCCCTGTATAAATAAACTTGCTGTACAAATAAACATACAAATATATATATAGAGAGAGTTATACATATATTTATTTATTTATAAATCAAAAAATAAAAACCGGAGCCAGATTATACAGGACTTTGTAAGCCATTGACTCTGGATAAAGAACCTGGGCAGAGAACTGACAAGATCTGACTTATTTTTTTAAAGGTTCACTCTGGTTGCTGGGCTGAGCATAGACTTTGGGGGAACTCTTATTATACTGTAGTTATTAGTTGTTTATTTATCTCTAGCATCTCTCCCTCTTTGAGCACAAATCCTGCATTTTGTTTATCTTAAAGTGTTTGTTACTTGCAGGTGTTTGGGAGACTTACCAAGTAATCCTGTGTTTGTTGAATTAGTTCCATTTCTTCATCAGGCATAAGAGAAATATATGTATGAAATGCAGTCAGAAAAGATTACACTAAGTTTGATTCCACAGACAAGCAAAACTAAATTGATAAAGACAGTAGACTGTAGAAGGGGAAAAAGAGAAGAAAGTTAAATAAACTCATATATAGTTAGGTAAAGAATATAGTTTTAAAATAAAGAATGGAATACAATATTGTTCCTAGAGTTCAAAAATGAATTAGGACCTAAAAGAGTACAGAATTCTAGCATAATAACAGTATAAATTAAACAAATAAAATGATGCCAACTGTACTGTAATGCAATATGTCCCCACTAAAATTAAACATGCTGCAACTCTGAAAAATTGGCATTTTTCAAATGGCTGTGTCAAACAGCTGCGTATACAAATCACCAAGTAAGTATCCCACAGTTAAATAAATGAGTATCCTGAATCTAACTCAAATTATGTGTTTGGGTCTTGTATGTTACTTCCAAATACAAATTTGCAACTTCATTGATTTTTCAGACAATTCGTAGGTTTCACTGAACTTATTCTTTTGCACCAATTCTCTGGCATTTGAAAGGCTGTATTCATAAGTTTAGCTAGAAAATATTTATAAGCCCTATGGTGCCAGGCATTGGCAAATGTCCTTCCCTGGACATGTACTGAAGGGAACAGGCCACACAACTCCTTTCCCTCCCACATAATCCCTATGGTTCATTGGAATTGGATGACCTTCCTGGGAACTCTTTACTGTGGCCTCTATGGGTGCCAAAAGCCCAAGAAAGCTTGCTGAGTTGTTCTCATTCAAATACTGCGCTTGCTGGGTTCTTATTCAGGTCTCTTTAGACACACTTCCTTCTTGCTCAGCAGAACTGTTAATTGGCACAGAAAACATCCTAGCTTTGTCCATTTTCTATAGAAGCGAAAAATGCTTCTACCTGACTGTGCTGACAGAATTTTATTTTCAATGGTATGAATACCCCAGACATTTCAATGACAACTTTGGGAACAAAATAATACATATAATACAATTGGTTAGTCTTAAGCAGCCTCATGCCTCAGTATACGTGACCACAAGCAAAAATCCTCCAAAATTAGGGGCTAAGACATGAGCGTTTGGGATATAATCATTTACATTTGACAAAGGCTGCACATAGTGCCTTTCTGTTTCTGTGATTTTTACCTTAATTGGTTCATTTTCACTATTACACATTTAATCTGTTTGCCACTAGTAATAAATAAGCAGGGCTGTTGTGATTGGTTTCCAAGAATTATTTGTCCATCAGCTCAAGAAAGCATGTTGCAATGCCAGGAGTAAAGAAAACTCTCATTGTATTTGTCGTTGGTCAGGAGCCCAAGTCTCATACATGTCTTGGTGAGGGTGCTGTGGGGAGACCCTTTAATTCATATTTTTAGGTCCTGCCTGCTTCTCACAGACTTGTGTAGAGGGAAAAAGGAGCTATAATTACTTGTGAGAGCCCTTGGACCAGGTGACAAAATTATTGAAAACTTTTTAAACCACGATTAGCCATTTGAATGTTTACTTATGTCCACTTCCAAGAGCTACCGTAAATTATTTGCATATGTATGTATGCATGCAACTTCCTTGAATTTATGGAGATGTATAAAGGTTTTGTTGAGTCTTCAGAAGATAGAGGATAGTGATGCTCTTTAGTTGTGATATTTTATGTTGGTCAGATATATTGATACATACTGCATTCAGAAGTATCATTAAAAACAGGAGATTATTAATATTTTGCCTTATATTTCTAATTGCGTATTGTTAGGTTTTGGGCTATTTACTGACAAGATTGTAATTCATGACATCATTGTCCTTGTGTTTAAAAGATCATGCCAACACAATGACTAACCAGGTAGATGGCTATATACAGAAAAATCCAGCCATTGGTATTCATTTCTGTACTCCATGTATAAGAAGTTCATTTATGCTGTCCTGTTTTCAGTGCTAGAAGTTATTTGATTCAGTGAAATTCTATGTGCTCACAATATGCCCGGAACTGTGGTATAAATACTTGAATGGACAAAAAAGAAGTCCCCTAGAGAACTTTTGTTTAGATCCTGTTTGAATTGTGATTCCTAATTCTTGCCAAGTTGTTTGTTGGAATTAACTTTTAAAGAATGCTTTCAAAGGGTAATAGTTTATTCTCTCCCCAACAAGACCCATTAATGTGTGAAGCAAAACTAAAAACAATTTTCAAGAACACAGTGAGTCAAATAGATGGGTGCTTGGGGAGGAAAAACGTGCCAGATCAAACAGAATTGACAGTTCTAGAAATAAACCCAAAATACACATGGGAATTTAGTGTGTGGCAGATCTGTTATTTCAAGTCAGTGGGGAAAGATCAATTAGTTAACAGGCATTGTTGAGATAGCTGGCTAGTCACTTAGATGAAGAGGAAGCTGCATCTATATTTTAGAACCCAAATAAATCCCTGGTAAAGCAATGATTTAAAATAATAACAACAACAATAATAATAATAATGCTAAAAGGAACCATAAAATTAGAAAAAATATTATTATAAAATGAGCAAGGTCTTTTAAAAAGATATATCACCTATAGGATATAGAAAAAAGAAATGGCACAGTTGACTACAAAAATATTTTAAAAATCCATACAGAAAAATTATACAAAATACAGCCGAAAAATGTCCATATAGCAGAAACTACCAGAAAAGTGTCAAAAGAAAAATCAGAAAATATTTGGTGAGCATGTAATAAGCAAAAGCAGTAATTTTCTAGACATACGAAAACATTCATAGACCTGTAAAAAGATAACAGCTGAAAGAAAAATTGGCAAAAATGTAAAACAAAGGGTTCACAGAAAAAGAAACATAGTCAATAACCATTGATTTTACAAATATAACCTGAAAACCTACATATCCCAGGATTATTGAAGGTGCTTAGCATATATCAAAGAAAAAAACAGAGAAATTTCTGTGCCTCGCTACAGTCTACTATAAAGGTGATGGTGGAGAAGACAATAAATAATGTACATAATAAGTAACTAATTACACAGTATGTTAGAATCATGGTTCCCAAACTGTGTGCCAAAGCACCCCGGGATGTTACAGCAAAATTATAGGTTCACTGTAGTTTATTTACAATTTTAAGGGAAACATAGTGCTATGGTCTTAATGTTGGTGTCATCCCAAAACGTATCTTGGAATTTAATCTGCAATGTGATAGTATTAACGGGTGCAGCCTTTTGGGAACTGATAAAGTCTTAAGTGTCCTGCCCTTAAGAATGGGATTAGTACCCTTATAAAAGCAAGTGAAGGGAGTGTGTTTGTCCTCTTCCCTATTTCTGCCATGTGAGGACAGAGTGAGAAGACATTGTATACAAGCTATGGGCCTTTAACAGACACCAAATCTGCTGGCATGTTGATTTTTGACTTCCCAGCCTCTAGAACAATAAGCAATGGATTTATTTTGTTTACAAGTTACTCAGTCTGAGGTATTTTGTTATAGCAGCATACTAAGTCACACAGCAGGATCTGTCAGAAAATACACAAATTACTAGCTGAGAAATCTCATATTTTCAACATTAGTTTATACTACATTTCTTTTAGTGACATCATATCTTTTCAAAACCAGCTTTTGGTGGTTGTGACAAGTAAGTAACTACACAAAAAGCAATGTGCATTGGGAGATGAGAGTGGTGTTGACTCCAAGCATTGACGAGCCATTTAGTGTTCAATAGGCATACACATCCCATTAATGAGTAATTGTTGGTATTTTCAAACAGTGTATACATATCATTTTCTTTCAATTTATGTATATTATTTTTTCAATTGGCTAGTAATTTGTTAGTACATAAATACCTATTGTTTGAACCTATTTAATAAATGAAATTATTAGATGTTTCTTTTGGACAGAGGTGCTAATTTTTTGTATTTTTAATAGAGACAGGGTTTCACCATGTTAATCAGGATGGTCTCAATCTCCTGACCTCATGATCCGTCCGCCTTGGCCTCCCAAAGTGTTGGAATTACAGGCGTGAGCCATCGCGCCTGGTCAGGGACTGCAATTCTTAGGCAAGTCCTTGTGCCGTGCTGGGCTCCAAACCAGTGGAAATAGGGGACACATGACCTAGTGAGACATCAGCTGGGTTGGCTAAGGGGATGTTTGTGCCACCCCTCCTCAACCCCAGGCAGTGCAGCTCACAGCAACGAAAAGGAATTCCTTCCTTCTGCTTGAGGAGAGGAGAAAGAAGAGTAAAGAGGATTTTGTCTTGCATCTTGTAGCCACAGTAAGACAGGGCACCAGGCAGCATCATCAGGCCCCCATTCCAGACCGTAGCTGTTGGACGACATTTCCAGACACACCTTAGGCCCTGTGGGAACCCACTGTCTTGAAGGAAAGAACTTATTTTTGGCAGATTTTATTACCTACTGACTAAAGAGGCTTCAAGCCCTGAATAACCAGTGGTGGTACCCAGGTAGTATGCCGTGGGCCTTGGGTAAGGCTCTGCGATATACTGGCTTCAGGTGAGATCCAGCATGTTTGCTGGGGTGATGGCTATGGTGAGAGACTCCTTCTGCTTGAGAACAGCGGAGGGAAAAGAAAAAGGGACTTTGTCTTGCACCTTAGGTATGAGTTTGGTCACAGTGGGATAGAGCACCAAGTGGGCTCTTGGGGATCCAATTTCAAGCCTTGGCTTTTGGATGGCATTTCTAGACCCACTCTGGGCCAGAGGGGACCCCATGACCCTGAAAGATGAGTCTCAGGCCTGGCAGCATTCACCACAAGCTGGTGAAGAGCCCTTGGGACTTAAGTGAACACTGACAGTAGCCTGGCAGTATTTCCCTTGGACCTTTGGTGGTGGTGGCCATGGGAAGATGCTCCTCTGTCTGTGGAAAAGGGAGGAAAAAGTGGAAAGGACTCTGCCTTGTGATTTAAGTGCCAGCTTAGCTTCAGCAGTACAGAGCACCAAGTAGATTTCTAAAGTTTTTGACTCTAGTCCCTGGCTCCGGAACAGCATCTCTGGATCAACCTGGGGCCTCAGAAAACTCACTGGCCTGAAGGAAAAGACACAAGCCTGGCTGGCTTCACTACCTGCTGACTGTAGAGTCCTACCACCTTGAACAAACATAGGCAGTAGCCAGATAGTGGTTACGGTGGACCTTGGGCAAGACCCAGTGTCGTGCTGGATTCAGGTATAACCCAGTACAGTCCCTGGTGGTGAACATTGAATTGCCTGTGTTGTCCCACCCACAGTTCCAGGTGGCACAGCACAGAGAGAGAGAGACTACATTTGTTCCAGAGAAAGTTAAGAGAGTGAGAGTTTCTGCCTGGTAATTCAGAGAATTCTTATAGATTTTATCCAAGACCACAAAGGCAGTATCTTTACAAGGCTCTAAGCACAACAGCATTACTGGGGTTGGGTTAATTAGGGGTGTCCCCTAATCCAGATGCATCTTAGATCACAACACCCAAGTCCCTTCGAATACCTGGAAAGCCTTCCCAAGAGAGGCAGGTACAAACAAGCCCACACTGTGAAGACTACAATAAATACCTGACTCTTGAATACAGAGACACCAACATAATATCCACAAGTATCAAGACTATCCAGGAAAACATGTCCTCACCCAATGAACTAAGCAAGGCACTGGGGAAATGCAGATATGTGACCTTTCAGACAAGAATGCAAAACAGCTGTTTTGAGGAAACCTGAAGAAATTCTAGGTAACACAGAGAAGGAATTTAGTAATCTGTCAGATAAATTTAACAAAGAATTTTAAATAATTAGAAAGAATCAAGTAGAAATTCTGGCGCTAAAAAATGCAATTGACGGGTTTAAGAATGCATCAAAGTTTCTTAATAGCAGAATTGATCAATCAGAAGGAAGAATTAGTGAGCTGGAAGACAGGCTATTTGAAAATACACAGTCAGAGGAGGCAAAATAAAAAAGAATGAGAGAGAAAGAGAGAGAGAGGTAGAAAGTTTATTCAAAGAGGTAATAACAGAGAACTTCTCAGACATACAGAAAGCTATTAATATCCAAGTATGAGAAGGGTACTGAATACCAACCAGATTTAACCCAAAGAAGACTTCCTAAAGGCATTTAATAATTAAACTCTCAAAGGTCAAGGATAAAGAAAGGATCCTAAAAGCAACAAGAGAAAAGAAACAAATAACAAACAATGGGGCTCCAATCTGTCTGGCAGCAGACATTTTAGTGGAAACCTTACAGGCCAGGAGAAAGTGGCATGACATATTTAAAGTGCTGAAAGAAAAAAAAAAAAACAAAACTTTTACACTAGAATAGTAGTTCAGGAAAAATATCCTTCAAACATGAAAAAGAAATAAAGACTTTCCCAGACAAATAAAAGCCGAGGAATTTCATCAACACCAGATCTGTCTTATAAGAAATGCTAAAGAGAATTCTTCAGTCTGAAAGAAAAGGAAGTTAATGAGCAGTAAGAAATCATCTGAAGGTATAAAATTCACTGATAATAGTAATTACACAGACAAACACAGGATATTACAACACTAATTGTGGTGTATAAAATACTCATATCTTAAGTACAAAGACACAAAGATGAACCAATCAAAAATAATAACAACTTTTCAAGAAATAGAAAGCACAATAAGATATAGAGACAACAAAAGTTGTCAGAGCTCTGAGACGAAGTTAAAATGTAGATTCTTATTAGTTTTTTTCTTGCTTGTTTATGCGATCAGTGTTAAATTGTCATCAATTTAAAATAATGGGTTGTAAGATATTATTTGCAAGCAACATATAACATGAAATCTAAAAACATACAATGGATACCCAAAAAATAAAAAGGAAGAAATTAAATTATACCAACAGAGAAAATCATCTTCAACAAAAGGAAGACAGAAAGGAAGGAAAGAAGTAAGAGAAGATCAGAAAACAACAAAATGACAGGAGTAAGTTCTTACTTATCAATAATAACATAGAGTGTAAATGGACTAAACTCTCCAATAATAAAAAATACAGTGACTAAATAGATTTTAAAAAATAGAGTGGCTGAATGGATAAAAAGAAAACAGACCAAATGATCTGTTTCCTATGATAAACACGCTCTACCTATAAAGATACATATTGACTGAAATTAAAGGGATGTAAGTAGATATTCCATGACAATGGAAACCGATAAAGGGCAGAAGAAGTAGCTATACTTACATCAGACAAAATGGATTTCAAGACAACAATGGTAAGAAAAGACAAAGAAGGTCATTATAGAATAATAAAGGGGGCAATCCATCAAAGGATATGACAGTTGTAAATACATATGCACACAATACTGGAGTACCCAGATATATAAAGCAAATATTGTAAGAGCTAAAGAGAGAAATAGGCTCCAATACAATAATAGGTGGAGATTTCAACATCCCCCTTTCAGCATTGGATAGAGCTCTGAGACAGAAAATCAAGAAAATGTTGGACTTAATCTGCACTATAGAACAAAAAAACCTAATAGATACTTACAGAAAATCTTATCCAATAGCTGCAGAATACATATTTTTCTTAGCACACAGATCATTCTCAAAAATACATAATATGTTAGGTCACAAAATAAGTCTTAAAAGAGTTTAAATATTGAAATAATACCAAGCATCTTCTCTGACCACACTGGAATAAAACTACAAATCAATAACAAGAGGAATTTTGGAAACTGTACAAGCACATGGAAATTAAACAATGTGCTCCTGAATGATCAGTGGGTCAATGAAGAAATTAAGAAGTAAATAAAAAAATTTCTTGAAGCAAACGATAAAGAAACACAACATACCAAAACCTATGGGATACAGCAAAAGCAGTAGTAAGAGGGAAGTTTATAGTTATAAGTGCTTACATCAAAAAAGAAGAAAACCTTCAAATAAATAATCTAAGAATGAATCTTAAAGAATTGGAAAAGAAGAGCAAACCAAACCCAAAATAAGTAGAAGAAGAGAAATCATAAAAGTAGGAGCAGAAATAAATGAAATTGAAATGTCAAAAGCAATACAAAAGATCATTGAAATGAAAAGTGGGTTTTTTTGAAAAGATAAACAAAACTGACAAATCTTTAGCCAGATTAAAAAAAGAGAGAAGACCTAAATAAATAAAATAATAGATGAAAAAGGAGACATTACAACTGATATCACAGAAATTCAAAGGATCATTAATAGCTACTGTGAGCAACTATATGCCCAAAATTGACAAATCTAGAAGAAATGGGTAAATTTCCAGACACAGTCTACTAAGATTGAACCATAAAGAAATCCAAAACATGAACAGGCCAATAACATGTAACAAGATTTAAACTGTAATAAAAACATCTCCCAGCAAGAGAAGCCTGGGACCTAATGGCTTCACTGCTGAATTCTACCAAACATTTAAAGAAGAGCTAATACCAATCCGACTCAAACTATTTTGAAAAATAGAAGAGAAGGAAATAATTCAAAACTCATTCTACAAGGCTGGTACCACCCTTATACCAAAACTAAACAAAGGCACACACACAAAAGGAAAACCGTATACAGGAGAATATCCCTGATGAATGATGATGCAAAAATCCTCAACAAAATCTGGCAAACTGAATTTATCAACATATTAAAAATATCATTCATCATGACCAAGTGGGATTTATCCCAGGCATGCAAGGATGGTTCAACATACACAAATCAATCAGTGTGACACATCATATCAACAGAATGAAGGATAAAAACCATATGATCATTTCAATTGATGCTGGGAAATGCATTTGCTAAGTCAACTTCCTTTCATAACAAAATCCTCAAAAAGCTGGCCTTAAAAGCAGCATGCTTCAACATATGAAAAGCCATGTATGACAGACCCACAGCTAGTATTTTACTAAATGAGGAAAAATTGAAAGCATTTCTTCTAATATATAAAACACGACAAGGATGCCCACTGTCACCACTGTTACCCAACAGTACTAGAAGTCCTAGCTTGAGCAATTAGACAAAAGATGGATATAAAGGGCATCCAAACTGGAAAAGAATAAGTCAAATTATCCTTGTTTGCTGATGATATGATCTTATATTTGGAAAATCCTAAAGACTCCACAAGATAACCATTAGAACTAATAAACAAAGTCAACAAAGTTGCAGGATACAAAGTCAACATCCCAAAATCAGTGGCATTTCTATAGGCCAACAGTGAACAATCTAAAAAAGAAATTAAGAAAGTAATCCTATTCAATCCTATTTAATCTGACAACAGACAAAAATAAAATACAAATTTTAGGAATTAACTAAAGAAGTGAAAGATCTCTACAATAAAATCTACAAGAAACATTGATTCAAGAAATTGAAGAAGACACACAAAAATAATAGAAAGACATTTCATATTATGTATTGGAAGAACTGCTACTGTTAAACTGTTCATACTACCTAAAGCAAGCTACAGAGTCAATGCAATCCCTATGAAAATACCAATGACAGTCTCCACAGAAGTAGAAAAAAGAATCCTAAAACTTATAGGGAACCACAAAAGACCCAGAATAGCCAAAGCTGTCACAAACAAAAAGAACAAAACTGGAGTAATCACATCACCTGGCTTCAAATTAAACTACAGAGCTATAGTAACCAAACAGCATGATACTGGCATAAAAACAGACACAAAGACCAATAGAACAGAATACAGGGCCAAGAAACAAATCCATACATCTGTAGTAAACTCATTTTCAACAAAGCAAGAACATACATTAAGGAAAAGACAGTGTCTGTAAAGGTGCTGGGAAAATGACATCTATATGGAGAACAATCAAACTAGACCCCTATCTCTCATAATATACAAAAATCAAATCAAAATGGATTAAAGACAAATCTAAGACCTCAAACCATGAACCTACTCGAAGAAAATATTGGAGAAGCCTTCCAGGATATTGGAGAGGGTAAAGATTTCTTGAGTAATACTCCTTAAGCACAGGAAATCAAAGCAAAAATGAACAAGTGGGATCACATCAAGTTAAAAAACTTCTGCACAGGAAAAGAAACAAGCAGTCAACAAAGTGAAGAGACAATCCACAGAGTGAGAGAAAATATTTGCAAACTACTTTTCTGACAAGGGATTAAAAAACAGAATATATAAGGCACTCAACAACTCAATGGGAAAACATTTAATAATTTGATTTAAAACTGGGCAAAATATAGGAATGGACATTTCTCAAAAGAGGACATACAAATGGCAAACAGGCATATGAAAAGGTGTTCAACATCACTGATCATCAGAGAAATGCAAATCAAAACTACAGTGAGATATCTATCATCTCCTCCCAGTTAAAATGACTTGTATCCAAAAGACAGGCAATAATAAATGCTGGTGAGGTTGTGGGGAAAAGGGAACCATTGTACACTGTTGGTGGGAATGTAAATTAATAACATATATGATCTAGAAATCCCACTGCTAGGTATGTACCCAAAAGAAAGCAAATCACTATATTGAAGAGATATATGTACTCCCATGTTTATTGCAGCACTATTTGCAATAGCCAAGATTTAATAATCCATTTTAGTGGATCCAGTTTTTTGGGGGACTCAAAACTGATACGTTTAGTGGGTTCTTTAAGAAAAATAATATAGATATTATGAATATAGAGGTAGGTAGGAAAACAAATATTTTAAGAAGGAAAGGATATAATAAAAACTGTGAGTTATAAGAGGTTGACAAACACAAACTTTATGATAATTTTAAAAATAGTATTTTGATTAGTTAACTGCCAGACATATACCTATAACAATTATTTTCCCTTTTGTGATTATATACATTTTTATCACTTCTTCGTATAGAAATAAGCAAATATGTTTTATAGAAATAATTTAGCATTCCTACCACAATCACACTACTATGATTGATATGATTGATCAATTTTATTTACTTATGTTTTTACTATCGGTAATGTAGAAGGTTTCTTTCATCTTTACGGCTCATTTTGACAATATCATGTAAATTTGTAGAACTGTCAAATTTGGGAAAATCTCTGTAAAGATTTTTCTTATACATGAGCTCTGTAAGATTTGAGGACATTTTACATTTTTCTTTTGCTGCGGTTAATTTTAAATATTTTAAAAATTGATGACATTCATTAACCTGTTTATGTCTGATACCCTTGTTGTGAAGATGTATTGTGTTTTAAGTTATTTTCATCAATGTAGTATTTTATATTAAATCAGCAAAAACTTAAAATCATTTGCCATTGTGTTCCAGTGACCCACTTTCTTTATTAATTTGATTGTAAGGCAATCAAAGGGCTTATTTATAACTACTATTGGAAAGTTATCTTTCCCTGTTAACAAATTACTGCTTTTGATGTGATACTTTTTGTTACAGTTTGCTTCTCAAAGTTAGAATAATTTAAATTTATTTTCTCAATTATTTATATTGATTTTTGTTTCATATCAGTTTATTTTGTATTTAAATATTCTCTCAGTTCTTTAGCAAAATAAATACAAAGATGTCAGAAAGAGATCCTTTGCACTCATTTCATATGTTTGAATCAGGAGCTCATAATTTCATATTTGTTTTTATAAAACATTTTAAAGCAACTTTTAAAATTGGAGTTAAATGTACATGAATTCCACCAACCTTTTACTTCTCATGTGTTGGAGCCTTTTAAGTCTTTAAAAATATAGTTCTCGTCTAGGTGACAATGAAACCCTGTCTCTAAAAAAATAAGAAATGAAGATTAAAAGATATTTTAGAAGTAATTAGAACATTGTTAATTATGTTGCAAGGTCTTATAATGAAAGAACATTTCGCTACATGAAAACTCTTAAAGATCGAAGTTTGCATGTATTTAAAATACTCCATCAAAAAGAGAAACTTGCAAAGAAAATATGATAGGTGCAAAATATCAAAGTAATCAACTTCAGGTAGGGTGGAGACTGCTTTTTCTCTGTGAGATTAGGGAATAAATCAATCAAGATATACACTCTGTTCTTAAACGTTTTAAAAAAAATGCTTGCAGCTGGTCTGTGAAAAACAGGGGAATGAAAAGACAAACCATGGACTGGAATAAAATATGTGCAAAACACATACCTACCAATGAACTTGTATAAAAATATACAAAGAACTCTTAAAACCAACAATAAGTAAAAGAACAACCCAATTTAAAAATGGACAAAAGATTTGGACAGAAATCTCATCAAACAGGATACACAGATGGCAAATAAGCATATGAAAAGATGCTCAACATCATTTGTCATTAGGGACTTGCAAATTCAAACAATAATGATATAACATTACCCTCCTATTAGAATGGCTAAAATCCAAAAAACTGACAATAGCAATTGCTAGCCAAGATGAAGGACAGTGGGCACTCTTACTTATAGCTACTGGAAATGCAAAATAGTAAAGCCACTTGGGAAGACAGTTTGGTAATTTCTTATAAATCTAAACATAGTCTTACCATATAATCTGGCAGTGGTGCTTCTAGGTATTATCAAAAGGAATTGAAAACATGTTCACACAAAAGGTTGCACACTAATGTTTACAGTAGCTTTACTAATAATTGTCAAAAAGTGAAAGCAACCAAGATGTCTTTTCTTTTAGGTGAATTGATAAACAAACTGTGATACATCCTTACAATGAAACATTATTCATTGACAAAAAGAAATGAGCTATCAAGGCAGAAACTACATCGATGAATCTTAAATGCATGTTGTTAAATGACAGAAGCCAGCACAGAAGCCAGCCTGAAAAGGTTCATACTGTAGGATTTTAATTATGTGACATTCTGTAAAAGGTAAAAGACAGTTAAAACATCAGTGGTTCATTGAAATTCAGGGAGAGGGGAGAATCACTGAATACATGAAGAACAAGAGATTTTTTAAAAGGGTATTTAAATAATTATGTATGATAATATAATGGAGGATACATGATATTATGCATTTGTCAAAATATGTATGTGAGGTCACATGTTTTATGCTTCCAATGTACTTTTAGGAGCATAAAACATGTGACCTGACATACATATTTTCTAGCTTTATAACTACAGCAGTTTTGTTAAATTCTATTGTGTTTCTTCATTATTAACAACCAAAAAAAGGTTTTTTATGGGTTGTTTGTAATTGTATACTCTACATTACTATTTTCCTGACAGGAGAAAATTTCCGTTTTGGTCAAGCACTAATAAAAGCTGAGTTCCTACTTAGAATTTCACCCATCAGGGGACTGTTATGATTGTGAGAATTTTCCACAGTGGGCTGCTGGGTCCATTCATTTCAAACCTTGTTTCTCCTCCATTACGCACATACTTTTGGTGCCAGGTCTATAGGACATGTTCACCTCATGATACAGCCTCTGGCCACACACCTTTGGGTCATGATGCCCTGGTGAGCTGGTGCCATGATTAGTAGAAGTGTTGCTGAAAGCCATTCCCACACCAGAACAGCCACTGATAAATGAAAGTCGCTGCAAATTTTACAAAAACATATCACGATGTGAACACATTCCTAGGCCCCCTCCTGGAAGTTATAAATAACCTGGATAGGTTAGAGTTTTTGAAATGTAAGCTTCAGAAAATCAGCCTCTAGCTTCTAGGAGTCTTTGAAAGTTATCTTTTTTTTTTTTCTTCAATATTCAAGGTGCCGTAGCAGTCAAGATAAGCTAAGAGTGAGAATGGGGAATAAGGTGAGTGTTTTGGAAGAGAAAATAATGTATTAAATAGTCTGTTTTGAGAATAGAAAAGCAAATGGTCTAGGGAAATATAGTGTCTGCTTGAAGTTCATGGGAAGGAATTTACAGAGAGACCAGTAGACCTGAAGGTGCATTGTGCTCTAGCCATGTTAGCCATAAAAGTATAGACAAAGGGTGAGTAGAGAATGGGATGTGAGCCAGGCTGTGGTTTACCAAACAAATATTAGAAAGTGAGAGGGACCAACGGTGAAGAAGGTGTATGCAGGAGGACAATGATAATGCTGGACCACAGATTTTAATAACTACCTAGGAAGAGAAGAGAGGGCATCAGAGTTTGACAGTAGTAAAAAAAAAAAAAATGGTAGAATCAATAGGTTGACAGGTCCAGTGAGTTAAAGGATTGTTAGGATTGGGGTATATGAGGGAGTAAACTGGAAAGATACAAAGTCGTGCTCAGAGATGGAATGAATGCAGTTGATATAAAAATGGGATGCAGTCAATGGCAACAACAAGGTGTATAGGAAGACCATGAGACTGATCGGTTAGAATAGTGTTGAAGGCACGTTTCCCAGGAGGACAGAAGTTCAATAACCTGAAAGTGCAGGATGTTTAAAGACCCATTTATGGTTATATTATAATCCTCAATAATTAAAAGAATAGTATTATACAAATGAATCCAGTGACAATGATCCATCCAGGTGCTAAACCCATCAAGAAACCAGGTGTAAAAACCTGGGAGTTACTACATGAAAGCAAAAATGAGTGGCAGTGGGTATATAATATGATAGCAGGTGATTTTAATCTACAAGGGTCTAAGGATGAGAAAAGAATGACCCAGAAGCTGCAACGAGGAGCAGGGAACCCACCTCCAGATCCAGTAACACCTGTAGGAGGAACAGAGCCACCAATTGAGAGTGCTTCTGAGGCTGATATGTCCTTGAAAGAGAGCTTCATTTTAATTTTGAGTTAGGCAATTAAAAAAAAAGTTCTGATAGTATGTTAGATTTTGCTGAGTACTGAAATTCCAAAGGGCACACATTATATTACAATCATAATGGCTATCTATAATTTCCTGGTTATTAGGGTGCAGTGGGTAAAGATTTATCTAGGCTAATGTAGTGTTCCACGTTCTCCTAATAAATGAGAGATAAGGTTAGAGACTAGTATTGCATATAGATACATACATAGTTTGTACATGCCAAAAAATTCCAGAAGTTAATGAGGAATAATTAGCAGTATTTATCTCCAGGGAAACTAACTTTAATGTTCAAGGGGCACTTTTAACTGTATTTTATACCCTACACTAGTGCAATACTGCAGTGTACAGTATGAGAAAGTTAAAATATAAATACTTGTTGGCTCTTTGATATTAAGAAATTATTAATAATTTTTCTTAGGTATAACAAGGGTACCAGGGTTATGCTTTCTAAAAGTTAACAATTAGAGATATACATAGAAATATTTCCAGGTCAAGTACATTTAAGTACTTTCCTGAAAATGATATGAAACGGGGAGTGGATAGGGAGTTTAGATAAAACAAGATTATTTAGGAGTTGAGTAAGGTTGAAGTAGGGTTATGGTTATATGAATTTATTAGACTATCTTGCCGACTTTTGCATGTATTTCAAATTGTCTGTAATTGTCCATAATAATAATCTTAAAAAATAACTTCTCAGTGCAGTAGGTGATAGCCATTTAGATCACATTTTGTTTCAATTCCACTAATTATCATTTGCACTACATTTGAGGACTGCAATTATATCAGTATTTATGGACCCAACCTTCATGTTGTTTATGCATTAAAGACAACAACGAGCAATCAAAAAAAAAAAAAAAAAAAAAAAAAAGATGAGGTGGCTCAAGTTGAGCCTTGCAGGCCGTGTTGAAGAGTTTGGGTTTTATCTCAAAAATAGTGAGAAGCCATCGAAGTGTTTTAGCCAGAAACACACACATACACACACACACACAAACACACACACACACACCCCAACCAGATGTCTCCCTATTATTCACTATAATGTGATGAACTGGTTGAAAACGGGTGAAAGTAGAATCATGTGATCAGTTAGGAGGCTATTCTAATCATCTAGTCATATATTGGTCGAAGTTGGCAATATAAAATGTAAATAGAGGAGAGAGAATCAGCAAATTCTGAAAAGAAATGGTGGGTGATAAGTGTGGTGTCATATAGCAGGGGTACGTGCTTGAGAGTCAAATAGCATGCAGTGGTTAAGCAGGATGATTATCTACTGCCTAAATCACAGAAGCTGTAGTGGGTTTTGATCTTGTGATTCCTCTTCTCAGAAAAAAGCAAAGGAGTCTAGGCTTCTCAGGGACCCTAAGAATAGTGTCTGCACTCCCTGTTGTTACACTGAAGGCTCTGGTCTTATCTCTGCATATGTCTTTTTATATGGTGTGTGTTAAGGACATACCTGTTTGATTTGATAAAATAATATTAGAAATTTTATAACTTCTTTCTATGGAAAATGCTGCTCTGACTGGGCATAATTCTCACTATAAAAATTTGTCTCATCCTTCTAAGTACTAGCCCAAACATCAGCTCCTCCACAGTCCTCCTCATTCTGTATCCATTTTTCCTTCCTGCATGCCCTAAGCTATATCTATTATAGTGTTTTTCTATATATCTATTGCATTTCTTTTCCCCAACCAAGTTATAAACCTCTTGAAAGCAAACATCGTGTTAATTCATTTTTTATTTTCCTTGATTACTTATCTTAGTAATCAATAAATATTTATTGAATTTAAATGACTTCATATCTCCTTGTGTCCATATTTCAACAAAATCTAGATTAATGACAAAAGTTTCCATAGAAAATTTTGACTGTAGTTTAATAAATGCTCAATCATGTTGTAAACATATGTGATAAACTTAAGATATAAAATGACAGGGCAAATTTATGAGAGTGCATAAAATTCTTTATTTAGAACAATAAAGTATATGTATATATAATGTAAATTTAAATTCAAACCTGTATAAAAAAGGGTTGGGACATACACCTATTTTAAAAAGTACACATACAGTATATACACATACACATCACATTTTACAATCTTTTTTATTTAATTAAATTTCAGTCATAATAAAACTATTTAGAATAGTGTTGACATACATTTACATTATTATATGCAAACTCCAATCTATGACTGAACTAAGGGTATATCTGTGCATCCATCTAAATTAATACTTTTCAAGTCCATTGATTAAAAACATGGTGGCAAGTGGACACTATAATCACATATTAATCCTTAGAATATAGGAGAATAAAATATTTTGATTGGAAAATTATATTTAGCAAGTCTTGTAGCTCAGAGATCAAGTACTGGAAAACGGTGTGGTTTTTAGTTTAAACAATTGTTTTAATTTTATTGTTAAAAACATCATAAGGATGTAGTTGGAGATGGCAGTTATAAATAAATTGACAATGCTTAGTAAACATTTCAGGATCACGAATATCCATTTTAGCATGGATTATTTCTTAAAAAAAACAGCTTGTTATAAAATGAAAGTACCATTATTTTATTTTTACAAACAAAGGCATTTCAAGACTAGTTAATGGAAAGCAGCAACGCTATGAATTGTGTGATCAAATTCCACAAATGAACTAATTAGAATTTCAACCTGAATGGTTTTATTTTAAAGCCAATTTCAAAATAATATTGTTTCAAATATAAGCTGGTTTACTTTAGAATTCTTATCCCACTTTCCAATTTTAAAGTGTAATTAATGAATTACTCCGTTACAAATTGGTTCTAAAATATCTTTTGGCATTCAAAAACTTCATGAGCATTTTACATTTTCTGCTCTTAGTTTTCAATAAAATGAAAAGATTTAAACCCTCACTTTGGTGCATTTCCAAATGTTACACACATCTTACAGTTTCTCATCCTGACTAATATGACTAAAATGTACTACTGGTTTTCATTCTTTGGAGGTGATCCAAAATGTTTATTTAAGCAAAGGAAAAAGCCATCTCTTGTGTAAATGGTGATCCAATTCACCCTACTTGAGACTGAATTTCACTTTTACTAATGGACACTATTTACATTAGAAACAAGAACAGCAATGACTTTTTATGGTCAAGATACTTATTCACAGAGTCCAGAATTGGATATTTTCTATGGGTTAGTTTCAATGCTATTTTATCTTCTTTGTCAGTCATATTGCAATAGGACTCACCCCTAAGGAGTGATCTCTGAGTTTACCATATAGATAAATAAAAAATTGAGATCCAAAGAGGAGAGGTGGTTTACCGTATCAGTTAATGACACACTGGAGGCTCTGGATGATCTTTTGCAACATCCATCCCACCAGGCCAAAATGCATTTTTGAAGAATATACTTTTTAAATATACAGAATGCCTAAAAGCTCCAAACTGGAATTACATTTTGAAATGAAAACTTGGCTGCAGTAAAACATTTTTAAATATCCATGATTTCTGAATGAATTTCTCTCTTTATTTATAACTTCAGTTGAATTAGAGTAGCAAAACGGGACCCAAAGTTTCTCCAAAGTACTTTAAAGTTCAATGAAATGTATTTATTTCTTACTAAAACCAATAATTCGTTAGGTATGCATAATTTTTCATAATTTTCATTTTTTCACATACTTTTTAAGAGAATAGGCTACTTGTTCTATTATTGTATTGAAGAAAAATCAATTTGTCTCTGACTCATTAAAGGGTGGCAGTGTGGTAAGCGTATTAAATTACAACACAATATCCAGCAACACTTCATTATCACTCAGGAGGCACCATTTATCATAAAGCCGTTTTTTAAATAGACTTGGTTTCTACCAAAGAGGTGCGAAGCTTTCAGTATCATTGAGAATCTGCAGACTTCTGAGATCATTTTAAAAGGTAATTTTGAAACCTTGTAAGATGGAACTATCAGATACATGGCACCAACTGAAAAGGCGATTTCATGGTTTACTATGTCAGCAGTGAGTTTTCCATGATTTATGAAGAAGGATATTCAGAACACATCTGGGATAAAATAAGCAAAGATAAATATATATTTTTATCTCAAAGCAGAAATGACACAGTTAATGTCCAAGCAGCTAGCATTCAAAATAACGTTCAGCATTTTTCTATTGTTCATGCATTTTATTCAACTTTAGTGTTTTAAAAATTAGCAATCCATGTAACTTTCAATGGACCAATACATTTAATAAGCAGGACACATCTCCCCTCTCCTACCATGTCAGATTTAATAACTTGCTGAATTTGTTTATTTAACTCCATTGATTAAGACCATGTCCATGAGTGTTAAAATCCAGCTACTAGGTTTGAGGACAAAAGTACATTTATTACACTCTTAAGCACATTAAGCAGCATTTTCATATGCTCAAGCAAACTGAAACCACTGGTTAAATAAATCAAACTACTAGATTGAGAGGTATCTATCTTCTCAATCTATACACGACCTACACACATAACTCATATTAATCTCTATCTATTTTCCTGAAAACAATCAATGCCACCCACCGAGACAGGACCTATCAGCAATTAAACTGATCTCTGGTTTTATTACTAATCAAGTGTACCATGGGATATCTGAGGGCCTGAACACCTTCATGCAGCTTCTCAAAGCACCTGGGTTACATCTTAGAGAAATTACTCATATTTAAGGAACCACAGCATGTTAGAGAAGAAAGGGACTGTAAGAATCATCTGGGCTCTTTGGTACAAAAAAGAGCAAAGGCCACTTACTGGAGTTGCATCTGGATTAGCTTTGAACAGAAGCTAAAATCTAAATATACTAGAAATTCTTGGACTTTTGAAATGAAAGGAAAGCTAGCAGTTAGTTTTCATGCCCTTTTGTGTCACTACATTGAAAACTGTCATCTTATGGTTGTAGAACATGGCAATAATGTTATCACAAAGATTAAGTTAGAATGGAAAGCTTTGGATTCCTTTATGTGTACATTCAAGACATGTTAAAAGAAGTTTCATCAAAATAAACCGTAAGAAATCGTTCTTTAACTTTACTCGGACGTTTTCTTGATTATTAAAAAAACTGGCTAGGGATATTCACATAATGTCTTACAAGTTCTAGTTTAAAAGCACAATGTCCATCTTGGGAATTCCTGCCAAATTCACTCTTAATATGACAAACACTGTCACACATTTTAAATAGCAAACTGACATGCATAACTACATAAAGCTTTCTTTTTATTTTTAATTCAAAAAGCTTAATGAATATAGAGTGCCTGATTTTAAATAAATGGATCCTTTAAACTGATAATGGTGATTATACTATAAATAACTAAAGTTTCCTGATTCCTTGCATTCCAAGTAACCTAGTTTTCAACACCCATATTAGCATGTGGGCTTGGTTTTCTAATGTTAGATACTAAATGTCATAATTTATTTTTATTCTCTCCCATAGTGGAAATTGAAATGGGACCATCTTACATTCAGCATTTTCTCCTAAGTCCTTTACATAGCTCTGTAATAGTTTTAGAGTATAAACACATCATAACATATTTTGCAAACACGATTTATACATCCCATAGTGGTCAAGGGAAAAGGCAGACTTTCCCAGGATGCCGATGTCCTCCTCAGCAGACTATTCTGATGTTCAGTGTTCTTAACTTCTTCCTGCGATGACTCTTTCGGAGAGTCTCCCCTTTGCCAAGGCATAATTCAGTACTGGCTCCTTTGCATAAATGGAACCGGGCAACCATTTGCATTTGTTTAGTGGGATATAGGTGAGCATGGTTTACATCAGGAAGAGATCAAAATCAGACCCATATCACTAATCAGTAACTATAAAAGCTGACATGCTGCCAACTCCAATCACAGTTCCCACTGCTTTCCACACTGTACAGTGGCTGACACTAGTGAGTTTTAAACATTTTTTTCTAGATCCCTTTGAGAAAAATTGTTACCCCTACTATCTAAGCTGAAATCTACTTGCGAAGACCAGGATGACTACAGGCTGCAGTTTGTATCTGAGGAATAAAGCTAGGTGTTTTGTCAGCATTTAGACATTTCTGGAGCCATGCAAATGGTGCATGCAGTCTGAGACACGTGCTTTCTCTTCCAACATCAGCTGCAAGTTCTAAATGAGACCCAAGTCCTGCAGGTCCTTAAAATAGAGTCCTGCTCCATGCAAGTTCTTCTTTATAGATGATTAATTCAGTGCCAGTTTCACAGTAAAACATTCTGTTCCAATTTCTGAATCATCCATATAAAGTCATGGGTAGCAAGAACAGATAAAGATGTGGTCTGTCACTCCAGACAGAATATGAATTTGTTTAAAGCTGCTTCATTTATGAAGCAAACATGAACTGTTACCAGCCTAGAAAGGAAGGAAACAAAAAGAGAGATTATGGTGTATCTGCCTTCTGCCTTTTTAAAAATCTCAGTAGCTGAAATCATGTATGACCACAGAATGAGTAACAGATTTACAATGTATGCTTCACTTACATAGCATAAAAGAACTTGATAAATGTTTTCTTAGATGCAGTGATCAGTCATTTTCTATGATCTCCCTGGTAACACATTATATGAACAATCTTACTTATTGTTTATTATCTATGTCCTCCCATTAAAATGTAAGCTCCATGAGGGCAGGGAGCTTCTCCATCTCTTTTACCGCTGTACCTCCACTCTTGTAACAATGCCTGGCACTTAACAGATACTCAATAAATATTTCACTCTGTAACTTTCATACCTCCTGACATTCTACCAATGATCTCAGTTTGTGATAATACAATTATCAACCTAGTTAGCTTTGAATTTCTCCAGCAAGACTATAAAAGGTAGTAGATGGGGGTGAAGGGAGAAGGATTGATGAACAAAGAAGTGTCTGGAGAGTGGAGACCAGAGAAGTGGAGATAGATGGAGTAGCATGAAAGAGATACCTAGGACAGGTGGAGAAGCTGGTCAGTGGCCACCAACAAGTAATAGCCTCACATGGCCACTGAGCCACTCTAGTATCTTGACTATCTAGTTAGGTTCTAGCAATCATTTCTCCCAGCTGAGGAAACAGCAGCAGAAAGACTTCATCCAACACTTCCAGCCAAAAAAAGAAAGACTGAAATCTTGGCACCACATCCCACAAAGCTTCTGTGGAAGGTTCATTTGGCCTCAGTGTGGCTTATTGTACTTGTTGAAGCATGAAAGCCATATTTTGTTTTAGTTCTTCAGTACTTGTGTTAATCTACTAGGTTTCAGATGTTTCAACTTTCCAGTAAAGTATTTGTATTTCTTCTCTACTTAAAAAATATATATTTAGATGGTATCATCATCCCATCTTCAATCACAGTCTCTAAATAAATGTGTTTTGCATTTCTCATCTTCTCTGC
The DNA here is from genome assembly GCF_000951045.1 of Mandrillus leucophaeus. Classification (NCBI taxonomy): domain Eukaryota; kingdom Metazoa; phylum Chordata; class Mammalia; order Primates; family Cercopithecidae; genus Mandrillus; species Mandrillus leucophaeus. Next base: position 82,003 of record NW_012103588.1, read on the forward strand.
TCAATCTCTTTCACTACTTTTGTCCTTGTTTATCAACCCAGCGTCACAGATCACTGTTTTTAAAGTATTGAGATCATTACACAGATTAGCCATAAAATTCCATAGTGTGAGTAATAAGAATTGCAACGTTTTCCCAGTCTGCCTAATTGTAATACATTAAAAACTGTCTTATACAACAATTTAACAAACAGATAACTCTAGAAGCTAGACAACCTGTATTTAGGAAATCAGAATTAAATCTAGAACAAAAATTAACAGAAACTAAGATAAAACTTCAGAAATCCAAAGTATATAGAAAATATTTTAAAAGCATGGTTAGAAAGCAAAAGGGAATCACAAAAAGCAAAAGAATGTATTTTTTAAAAGTATAAATAATTTGAAACACAAAGCTGAATGTAGAGAATTAAATGTAGGACGGGCACGGTGACTCACGCCTGTAATCCCAGCACTTTGGGAGGCTGAGGTAGGCAGATCACCTTAAGTCAGGAGTTTGAGCCCAGCCTGGCCAACATGGTGAAACCCTGTCTCTACTAAAAATACAAAAATTAGCTGGGTGTGGTAGTGCACACCTGTAGTCCCAGGTACTCGGGGGGCTGAGGCACAAAAACCCCTTTCAACCCAGGAGGCGGAGGTTGCAGTGAGCTGAGATCACACCACTGCACTCCAGCCTGGGCTACAGAGCAAGACTCTCTCTCTCTCAAAAAAAAAAAAAAAAAAAAAAAAAAAAAGAAGAGCGAGAGCAAGATAATTATATGTAGAGAAGATTGGAAATCTATTTTTGATTTTGTCCCTGGGTCACTTAGCAAATAAAATAAACTTAAAGACTGACACCTGTTTTCCCATAGAACAAAACTACAGATTTTTATAATGACAACCTGGGTCTTGCAAGAACCCTTGTGAAACAAGAAGAGAAAATTTATCATTAACCCTCATTACACATGAAAAACCAAGGTTTAAAAGACATGAACTGGTAACTGATATAAACTCATCTAGTATTATACGTATACCAAAGAGTCAAGGCTTGAACCCAAGTCTAATCCCTTCTAATCATCTGCTTTACAATCTATCTACAGAAACCAAACTTCCAAAGCTTTGGAAAAGTCTTAGGAAATATCTGGCAAAGAATCACAGATCTTGCCATTTGGTAACCAACCATTCCCAAGCCTTGAGGCCTAAATTTCCAAGCTTGACTTGAAATTGTCCTTTATTCCAATTCTAAGATTTATTTTCTTCCCCCTTAGCTCAGATATACAGGAAATTTTGTTTGTATTTCTTTGGTGAACCTCTCCACAATCAAACCCATGCTATTTACTATCAACTACACTAGGCCATTTCTGTGACGAAGCAATTTTTCTTTCAAGGTCTCAAATAAAATTCTTTGCAGATAACTCTCAAATTGCAAATCTATTCTTTCCAGGCCTGACTGTTATCTGAAGTTCCAGTCTAACATATTTGGCCACTGGTCAGTTTCAATAATATTTACCAACAGCTTCTTCACCTGATTTCACATTTCCTGTTAATAACAGAGTGGGACACACTCTGGTAAGTCCCATAGTCTCCAAATCATTCTTGAGTTCTGCCTGTAATGACAAATCTCACATCCCATTAGTAACTAGGATTTATTGATTCTTTTACTGCAATGTCTTCAAATGGTCTATGCTTTCTTATTTCCTGGCCCTGATGCTAATTCTGTTGTCATTCTCTCTCACATCTTATTTGAAGACTGGCCTGGTAAGTGGACTCCATTTCTCTAGTTAACCATTCCCATACATCTTGCCATACCAACACCGAATTAGTTTTCCCACACCTCTGCTTTGATTGTCACCCACATCTTTCTTACAGCATTTTATCCCAATAGCTCCTTATGTGACACAAGCTTATATTTTAAGCTCCATTCCTGGAATTCAAACCCTTTCTCAAACTGATGCTCACCCTTTCTTCTCAGCATGTTAACTCTTTATATGTGACTTCCACTGGAATCCAACTGTCCAAACTGACCCTTGAACATAGTTTCTACTTTGGGACTTTCCTGACTTAGTTTACGCTGTGTGCTCTGTACAGATGCTACCTCCATCACTTACAAAGTGAAGCTTTTCTCCTATTGTTAGTGATTTCTCTCTCCTTTCAAAAATAGGTAATTGTATTTGGGTGTGCTCAATTCTAAGATGTCATCCATGCCAGTATCTAGAACTGTGTTGGATTCACAACTTGTAGGACCATATGCAGAGTATTATGTATATGTCTGATTTCCTTTTGTAGGCTATAAACAATCTGAGGACACAACGAAGTTATATTAAGCTTTGCATCCATCAATGCACCTACTAGAGTTTGTTGGAATCACATTTGTGGGAAGAGTAAAGAGCAAAAGTTTCCTGTAATGTATTAACCTAAATAAAGCTTTTAATGTAATATATCTGTTTTATTTACTTATCTTAATCTTTGCTATACACAACACAATATGAAAAAGGTTTTTGTAGGATGCTACTATGGATACTTGGCATAACCTATGTGACCAAGTAAATTTTTAACTTTTCACATAGCTATTCTCATGCATAGTGTCAAATAAACACAACTTCAGTTAATTTTTTATTTTTATATTTTGAGACCAGGCCTTGCTCCATCACCCAGGTTGGAATGCTGTGATTTGATCATGGCTTACTACAGCCTCAAACTCTTGGGCTTAGGCAATCCTCCTGCCTCAACCTCCTGAGTAGCTGAGACCACAGGTGCACACCACCATGCCCACCCAATTTTTAAATTATTTGTAGAGATGGGGTCTTCCTATGTTACCCAGGCTGGTCTCAAACTCTTGGGCTCAAGTGATCCTCCCACCTCAGCCCCCGAGGTACTGGGATAAAAGGCATGAGCATATTTTTTCCTAGGTGCAACTTTCTTTGTTGTTGTTTCTAGTTCAATACATTCCTTCCACGTTTGTTCCTTGTATTTAAGATATTAAACCCTCCTCCTTTTCATTTCCCAATTATAGGTTATTTCCTTCAGAGAACTAGCCCATATGTTCTCTATTCTAGTGTTCCAATATTTGTCTTGATTTAATTTGTTTTAGTTGGTGAAACTTCCATTTCAGGGAGAAATCCTTGCCATAAACCTGAGTCATTCCTTGTATTTTCCCCTTCCTTGCTAACCAAGAAAAAGATTATAATTCAAATTATATATATTTTTAAACGTATAATTGCAACTCCACATTTTATTTCTATCTTGGTATTTTTTACTACAGTTATTCTTATTTTTTAGAAGATTTTCTCTCCTACTACATCATAGTTCGGTCTCCCAGACTTTCCCTCTACTACACACCTATCTAGGAACCAGACTTAAGAGTTCCTTGGAGGGTTTTCCATCTCTGTTAGTATGAGGCCAAATGTAAGGGTTTACTTCATATAATGGGTAGTCAATAGATGATTACAAATGATATACACTCATTTTTACTTTGGGTTTTCAGATTCTTGATGATGAACTGGCCCTTTTCTCCCTCTTTCCCTACTTTTCCCTCAGCATTTGAATTCTTATGTACTCATACACACATACAAGTTTATTTCTGTTTTTATCTTCATAAATTTTATTCTCATGTTATTGTAATTCTGAGATATTCATTAATCTTTCCATTAATTTATTCAACAAATAGTTATTCATCATTTATATGTGCATGGTATAAGTGACATTGTTTAGTGGGGCTCCAAAATTAAATTAAGAAAAAAAAAATCCTGTCCCCTAAGAGCTTATGGTTTTGAAAAGGGCACAAAATGTTCATTTAAGTGACTGCGATGTCCTACCAAGGGTCGTATGAAATCTATTTAGAGGGCCACAAATAGAGATTATTTTCATTTGGGAAGTCAGCTTTTTGTAGGTGGTAGTATGTGACCTGCGCCTTGGCAGAGCTTTGCAGAGATGACGAGTAAGGCACTTTATAAAGGAGAATGAGTCACGTTTTCATTCACTCTGTGATCTATTTCCCATTGACTACTCAATAAGTGAGCTGGGTTTTTTTTTTTTTTTTTTTTTTTCCTGGATAATTCTGGCTTCTTTAACCCGGCTAATGTGATTCATTTTATACATGAGTAATAATTCATACCTTAAGAAAAATAATTTATTAATTTCCTATGTGATTATATTCCCTTTTCATATGCATACCTTGCTGTCTCATTAATCCAAGCCAATAAATTAAACACGCACATTCACACAAAAGATAAAAACAAACCCTACTTCAGAAGAACAATCTTCTTTGCCATTTGCTTAAACTTTCATTAGGGCTGAGTCACTCACTCAGTCTCTCATTCAACAAACATTTATAGAGAGCCAACAGTGCACAGGTAGCATGTTAGGTGTTGAGGGTACAGCAAGAAACAGAAAGACCCAGCTCTTGTCTTGGAATGCTAACTGAGTATTCAAACATACATAAGTTGTTTGACTATGGTTGCTTTAAAATACCATCTTTTTTCCTCCTAAACAAGTGGCCTGGGTTTCCGTATCCTAATCCACTCCCAAATGTCATGGGACAAATGTCATAATTAAAACCACATGATTAAAGACCTGTGTGCCAAAACAGGATCCCAGCAATGCAATCCCAAACCAAACAACAGAGGACATTACTTGAGCATTTAAAACTCAATTAACCATTTAATGTGTGGTTTGTGAATGCTGCTTGAGAGAACTGAAATGGCTGTCAAGAAGAAGAAGAAAAGGAAAAAAAAACAAAAAGAAAACAGTGAATCTCATCTTACGGTTCAAAGGCAAAAAAAATGAATTTTTAGGAAAAAGCATCGTTTCAGCTTGAGAAATATTGCTCCAGAAAATAAAAAGTGTTAAGCAAAGGTTCTATCCATTTACATTATTTGACAGGAAGAATGAGCCTAGAAAGAAGTGGGAATGGGCAGCAGAAAACAGAGGGTGCTATTCGTGGTATGGACATGTTAATCAAGAGTATGATTGAAGGTAAAAGTGACAGAGTATGTAGAATAAAGTATTACAGTGTTAGAGAAATGTGCAACATAATTATATCATGTTATCTTGAGTTGTTAAAAAAATGTCGTATAACCATAAAAGTAAGCTCATTACAGGAGGCCAGATACTTTATGACTCAGCTTCACTGAAGAAGATTCAGCCTAGAGATAAATCTCTGAAGCTGGGACAGGGGTTAAAGCTGGAAGGGCAGTGACTTGCAGGGTAAAGAAGGAACTCACCACAGACTATCTAGGTAATAAAGAGGAGAGTAAATAATCCTTTGACAATGAGGGAATGCACAGAAGAAATGAGGAATTAGAAAGAGAAGAGAATATTCGCATGCCACTGTGGTAAATGCACTCAGGATTCCATGACAGTAACAAAAATAACAGCCAATTAGCAGAAGCAAAAGTGAGGGACAGCATGGATCAATACTGATTAAGTTAATGCAGCTGTGGGTCTTCCCGCAACAGTATCTGCAGCAAGGGAGCAGAGAAAGTAGACAGGACAGGAGATAATGATCACTAGTAACTTCTAGCCACATCTTACCTCTCCTTTCTCTCACAATCCTTCCACAGACCCATACAATCACAACACGTGTCTGCCATGCGTTTATGCTCAGTGTATCCTGGGCTCTGAACTATTATAATGCATAATTATTACTAGCCATGTGGAAAGTGGCAATTGACCTTGAAAATCTTACTCTCCTGACTGTAAGATATCTGGATGTTTTCTCTTTTTCCTTAAAATGGCAGGGAAACATTCTGGTTTTCTCTTGTTTCAGCATCTAACACATGGGACACCGTCATGTTATGGTGGTCACACCTAAATAAAATTGATTCCATGTATTTTTATTCTATTAGTAATACTTAATTTTAGTCCTAATTTGCTATATTCCCCTTGTCTAATTAATTTTCTGGCCTCAAAAACAGTCCAAGTAAACATACAACTGTTAATTTTTTTGTGCATCTCCCATACAAGATGAATCCACTAGTCAGGACAAACACTGCTTACCTTTCAAAACTGGAGAATACACAATGAATTAGATATGCACATTTCAATTATGTAACAACTTCAGCCAACATGCTGACATCTGCTTGATAGACCACTTACTAATTAAGTTTGTTTATATATTTTGGCATCTCATATGCTGTATAATTCTTGCTAAATACTTCAGTTTGAATTAAAATGTTTACAATCTACCCATCTGACAAAGGGCTAATATCCAGAATCTACAAAGAATTTAAACAAATTTACAAGAAAAAAATCAAACAACCCCGTCAAAAAGTGGGCAAAGGATATGAACAGACACTTCTCAAAAGAAAATATTTATGCAACCAACAGACACATGAAAAAATGCTCATCATCACTGGCCATCAGAGAAATGCAAATCAAAACCACAATGAGATACCATCTCACACCAGTTAGAACGGTGATCATTAAAAGTCAGGAAACAACAGGTGCTAGAGAGGATGTGGAGAAATAGGAACACTTTTACACTGTTGGTGGGACTGTAAACTAGTCCAACCATTGTGGGAGACAGTGTGGCAATTTCTCAAGGATCTAGAACTAGAAATACCATTTGACCCAGCCATTCCATTTCTGGGTATATACCCAAAGGATTATAAATCATGCTGCTATAAAGACACATGCACACATATGTTTACTGTGGCACTATTAACAATAGCAAAGACTTGGAACCAACCCAAAGGTCCATCAATAATACACTGGTTAAAGAAAATGTGGCACATATACACCATGGAATACTATACAGCTGTAAAAAAGGATGAGTTCATGTCCTTTATAGCAACATGGATGAAGCTGGAAACCATCATTCTGAGCAAACTATCTCAAGGACAGAAAACCAAACATTGCATGTTCTTACTCATAGGTGGGAACTGAACAATGAGAACACCTGGACACAGGGCGGGGAACATCACACCCTGGGGCCTGTCATGGCGTGGTGGGGAGGGGGGCGGGATAGCATTAGGAGATATACCTAATGTAAATGACAAGTTAATAGGTGCAGCACACCAACATGGAACATGTATACATATGTAACAAACCTGCACTTTGTGCACATGTACCCTAGAACTTAAAGAATAAAAGAAAAAAAGAAAAAAAAAGGAAAGAAAAAAAACTTACCAATATACGAAAGTAACAGTGTTGATACAAGCCACAATTACACTTCTTGAAACTCTCTCTCTTTCTCTTGCAACATACTGAAAAACAATAAAAAATAAAAAATTTAAAAAAATAAAAAAAATCATGCTTATTTGCTGTTAGTCAGAGATTCTGAGGTACACCATGACCTGGGCATTGTAAAAGGCAGCTTTTCTGTAAATACAGTAGTAGAAGATTGCAAAATTTAATGGGGAGCTTACCTTCTTATTACTATAGGGAAGAGGGAAGACTTCATTTGTCTTAAGGTAGTCTTTCAAAGTAGTTAAAACATTTCTTTCTCTGTATATGCATATACACACACCAAACATGCCTATATGCATTTCATATGTGTCTGTGTATACAATAGGCATGACATGAGAGAATGCAACACACCAAATGAAAATTATAATCAAAGGTAAGGGAACATATGGGCACTGGGCAGTATAGGGTAAGGTGAAAGAGTAACAAGAGCCAGCTACAGAGAACGGAAAGTCATCTTACAGCAAATTTTGCATTTGGCTTTACAGAAAACAACGAGCATGCTGAGAACAGTTAAGGGCTCTGAAAGCCAGAGTAAAATAAAAGATATATTAAATATACAAGAGAAAATCACTGAACATATTTCGAATAAGAAGTCACACTATGAACCAGTGTTTACAGAAGAGTGTGACTAAAGGTTGAGTTTAGTAGGGCAAAAGAAAAGATCAGTGGCAGCAACTCATGAGATCATAAAGATGTCAGTGATGATAATGCTTCCTACCAAAAGAACTAAGCTTAGGAAGAGGCTCTGAGAGCTGAATCAGTATGTTTTGATAAAAGTGTGGAAAAGAAAGAACATGAGCAAATATGCCTCCAGAGTTCCACAACTAGGAGTCTGAGAAGATTCTGCTGCCTTACTTAAATAAGAAAGCAGAGGTAACCCCTTTATAAACCCTAAGAAGGGTAATGAAAACAATTATGTGAAGGTATTCTACAGGTAAATCGAGATGCAGCATTGAAGAGAGAGTGAGACATCAGAAAGATGGATAAAGAGTTGGGACTCACTGGTTAGGAGCTACTGTCATGAATTAAGGACTTCTTAAAGACATTCTGGGCATGTACACAGTGTGTGAAATGGCAATGCCATGCTTGATTAGGCACACATTTAGCAAAACAAAATACCTTATCTCATTATCGTCTTCATTAATTTGTATATTTTCAACTGCCCTTGTAAGACTTGGCTGTCTCTTCTGGAAAAAGAAGAAACACACATGCTGTAAAACGATCAATGAATGGTCTAATATTTAAGAGGTAAGTACACTCCACTTTTATCTTTTATGTCAATAACTCCAATAACAGTTTTTTTCAGCATGTAGCATGCAAAATGTTTTTGTAATAAAAAATTATGAAAGTTGCACGGTACCATCAACTCAACATTTTTAGGATGTTGGGGGAGAAAGAGTAATAAAGAAGTTGACATTTAATCAAATTCAAAAGACATTTCAAGAAGCTGAATCACAATGATTTTTGCACATTTTTAAATTTTAGACAGGCTTCAATAAGAAGAGAACAAAAGAGTAGAAATCCAAAAATAGCAGATAATACAAATGACATTTCTATTTATCTTTTAAGTATATCATATGATTTTTGGCAGATCTTCCTTTTCATATTTAGTTCAGGTTATTAACGCTAGTTCCTAATTCTTAAGTGTGAATAATCAGCTAGAGGGATTGTCTCCAGACGTAATGAGAAATGGGAAACTTTCTAAAATTTAAATTTTGTTTAGATTATAAACTAAGGTAGAATTCAGTGTTTTCGTAATGGATCATTTCTTGAGGAAAAAAGATTAATAATTTATGTAAACATAGCATATTAAAAAAAAGGAATGGCAACACTTACCTTCCAGTATAAGGCTCCAAGAGCAAAGCCAATTATAAGAGAAAAGAATGCTGGCAATGCCATGGCTGCCCAGTGTAGGCTGGAGTCTCCAGGGGGATTTTTGGCCTTCCCTATAATTTAAAGAACACAGTGATGAATACAGCATATTCATCCTAGAAGTTTTGCTCTTATGCTGTGGTTGTTTTTAACTGTTTCTGTAACACATTCTGGACCTATATCTGTTTAAAGTATTCAAAAAATTGATTTTTCTGCTGAATATTGCTTTTGCAAGGCAATATAAGTCCATGTAGTCTCCAAAAGATGAATGCATTAAAAAAGAAAGAAATCACAGAGACAGAAAGAAATCTGGCTTGGGTAATTCTGCCACATATGGAACACAGACTTAATATATTTCTGGGGGGGAAATGACTTACACTATCAAACAAATCTCTCTCTCATGCCTTTATCTTGGTATTTGGCTACGTTGGGTCAGTCAGATGTCCCAGAATCAAGGTAGCCAAACACCATGTTCTTCCTGTTCTATACAAAGACCAAACCTAAGTCTTGAAATTCACCACTCAGACCAAAGGAAAGACCAGACTCAAAAGCAAAAAGCAGCTTACTAAAGAGGGAGATATTCTGGAATTTGCTACCTAAAACCTTTCTCAGGCAGAAGGATAGCATCTAAGGAGGGGGCTTCAAACAAAGCTGTGTGGGAGACCTCACTAAGGAAAGCAGACTTGCTCTCTGAGGGTGCGGTGACTACCATGTTGACAGTTCCATCCCTAAGACTATGAGCCAAGATGCAATCCTGGAATCTGACTAAGACACAGCAGCAATCTTCCTGCAGGAGAGAGGGAGGGAGAAAAACAGCAAAGACTAGGTGGTAGGGCGGCAGTGCGGGGGAGGGTTGGGGGAAGTGCCCATAGATTACTGAGCTTCACATCCTATAGAGGTCAACGTTATCTCACTTTTTTTATTTCACTTGTTCATGCGTGGGGCTTAAGAACCAGGTCTTTGGTCCATCAGGGATACTACTGTCCCTCTTGCAGGCAGACAAAAAGAATTTTATCAGAAGAGATTTGCTTAGACCTCCAGGGAATGACTTTCAATACTTTCCACTGCAGCTATCCAGTAGGAATCAATGAGATTTGAATTGTATGCCTCAAGGCCCAAATGAAGGGTATTTGGGGACAAAGCTTAAGCTGACAACAAAGTTTTGATTTTATGCAAAGATACCCTGCAGAGAATTTGTGTGGAGAGGAAGCTCATCTGGGCAGGATTTGAGTAATCCCAAATTCCTGGGTTATTACCATATTAATTATATCTCCTTATTACCAAAACTATCCACTGTCCAGAAATCTTGGGAACTGACTTGTTTCATTTGACTAATAATAACCAACATCTGTAGACATATAGAACACAAAGAATTGTGCTATAATTTTGCTGAACTTCTTTTTAAAGTGAGCATTTTTAGGAGCACCATGCCTGTGACATGGTTATCTTGGTGTTTATGAAACAAGCAAATGAATATTCTTCCTTGATTCAGATCTGGAGCTCACTAAAGGTTCAACATAATTACTGATCCAAAGTCTTATTGCATCTCATTATTCTAGTACTTAATGATGAACTCTTACAGGACATCAGGTATGTCTCCAAGCACACGTGTACTAACTCACTTAAAACTCACAGAAACTCTGTGAAGGAGGTATTATGATCTTCCATTTGACCGAAGAGTCAACAGAGTTTAACTTGACTAGTATATGAGTCCAGGAAGGTTGAGTCAAGACTATTTCTAGAAGATGTATAAGGTAATGACAAAGTTAGGATTTCTTTCTCTATCATTTAGGTACTGTCTGCAAGGATCTCAAACATAAACATCTTTTAAACATTCTCTTTACTTATCATAAAGGATATTACTGTTATGCTATAAACATAATTTCCTTTGGATAACTAGTAGGTTTGTATGTTATTCCATTATCCCATGACTTTTCCTTACACACTCATATCTCTGTAATAAGTTTTCATATGCCCTGGTCCTCTGACATGGCCAACTTTTGAGTTATCCCTGAAAACTAGCATGCTTTCTTCAAATTTCCCTAACCCTTCTCCCAAAAAACAAGTCTTACCCCCTTTGTGTTACAATTAAAAACATTTGCATAATTCTATTATGATACATATTATGTAGTGTACTATGAGTATTTACATCTGTTTCTCTTAGAATGTGAGCACCACAAAATCTTGTCTTGTGCATAGGTATCTAAGTGGCATATTCATGAGTGACATCACCTAGCTAAAAGTTGCTGACAATGCAAGACTCAAAATTTTTTAAAAAGAAAGAAAAAGGAAACAATGAACAAAAAAGAAGCTTGTCCATTCATCTTGCAATTTAAAAAGTAATCTCTAATTCAGAGGCATGGGATTAAATAGGTATTTTATATTTAATTTGTCTTCTAAAATCAGTAGGAAAGACTTTTTGTTTCCAAACACGATGGTAGCAGACTAGCCTTTCCAACCTAAGTAATTATAATTCTGGACAAATTATGAGGCAACTCTTTTCAGAAATTAGGGAACAGCAGCACAAAAGTGTAATTCGTGAGACAGGGAATCCACACTAAGTGAGGCTCATGTTTGCCCTGGCTTTCGGCTTTCAGCTCTCCTGTCTGGGGTGCACTTTCAGATTGAGGTGTGGAAGACAGAGTCCAGGCAAGGATCAATGGCCTCACTAAGGCAGGGAGTCAAAGATTGAAATTCAGGGCTGCTGATGTGGCTGGGGTTTCTAGATCTAGGTTATTTCAAAGAAGGGAGCTGTGCAAAGAAGGAGCATCAGACATCTCTAGATGAATCTCCTTAAGTTACTGGTCCAATAATAAGCTATATATGCACCAGTAGAGAAGTCACAAAACCTGACTAAAAAATAACAACAACAAAAGAAAACAAAAACCAAACCTTTGGGAAGCTATAATATTAATAGAGACCTTAGCAGTCACAGAACAATGGTGGACAAAGTTGTTACGACAAGCAATATTGGAGAGATTTTCTGAGTACTTTAGAGGTGTCTCAGATATTCCATGCCTTAGGAATAAGGCTACTTTCGTTTGTACCCAAGAATGTTTAAACACAAGGCTGGGAGAAAAGATAAATCTCATCTGCTAGTATTCGAACCTCTTACCAAAACACAATTCAATAGCCTCTAAAGAAATGCTATAGAACTGAAAGATATTCAACAGCATAGAATTCATAATATCTGGCATTTAAACAATCACTAACCATTTAAAAGGAAATGTGACCCTTAATCAAGGAGGAAGAAGTCAATAGACATTAACTCTGGGATGACCTGTGTGTTGAAATTTGGAGACAAGAACTTTAGAGCAGCTATGATCATTATGCTTAAGTGATAAAAAAGAATTGTTTTCATAATGAGTATGCAGATGGAAAATTCCAGCAGACAAACATAAAACACATTAAAAAATTAACTGGACATTCTAGAAGACAAAATATAAATGTATAAATAAAATAATTCACTGGATGAAAAATTCAGCAGATCAGAAATGGTAGAAGAAAAGGTCAATGAACTTGAAAGCAGACAAGTAGAAATTACTCAGAAGAACAGAGAGAAAAGAGGATAAATAAATGAATAAAACTTCTGTGACCTATGACACACTAGCAAACTGCTAACATACATGCAAGTAGTATCTCAGAAAGAGAGAAGAGATAAAATGGATTAAAAAAAATTGAAAAAATTATGGCTATTTTTTCAGCAAATTTCAGGGAAAACAAATTTATGTATCCAAAAGCTTGACAAATCTCAAGAAAGATAAATACAAAGAAAACCACTCGTAGGCATATTCTAGTTTAACTGTTAAAAGGAGAACACTTTGAAAGAAGGCAGAGGAAGAAACGACCCAGTACATGCAGGGAAAAAATAAGACAAATGGTGCCTACTTTTTTTTTTTTTTTCCCAGAAACAGTATCTGCAGGAACACAATAGAGTGATATTTTTAAAAGACTAAAAGAAAAAAAAAAAATTCTGTTTACTCAGACTTCAATATCTAGTAAAAAGTACCTGCTACATGGAAGACAAAAAAAGATATTTTTCCAATTAAAAAGAAAAAAGAATTTGCTGCCAGCAGATCTGTATTATAAGAGATGCCAAAGAATGTTTCTCAGCTTGAAGGAAATTAATACCAAATGGAAACTTGGACTGACAAGAGGGAATGAAGGGTACAGGAAATAACAAATATGCGGGTTAATATAAAAGACAATATGTTTCTTCTTCTCTTACTTTAAAATACGTATGACAGTTCAAAGCAATAATTGAACTGCATTGTGTATTGTAGACTATATTGTGAAATTTATAACTGATGTAGATATGTTACTATATGTCAATGATGACACAAAAGATGGGTATGGGTAAGTACAACTATCCTGTTCCGAGGTTCTTGTATTTTTTCTCAAGTGCTACAACAGTAACTCTAAGTAGAAGATTACAAGTTAAAGTGTATACTTTAATTCCCCAAATAATCACAACATAATGCAAAAGGGTACTGTTGAAAAGCCCACAGTAATTAAAATTAAACACTAGAAAAAAATGAAGTAGCCCAAAAAAGGGTGAGAAATAAGGAACGGAAGAGCAATACACAAATGAGACAGATAAAAAACAAATAAGAAAATGGTGGATTAAAATCCAACTATACCGATGATGTATTACACAGAAATGGATGAAACACTCTAATTAACACAGACACACTAGATAAAATAGTGAAACCCAAGTGTATGTTGTCTACCAGAAATGTACTTTAAAAATAAAGACAATAGACTGAAAATAAAGGAAAATCAAACATATGCCATGAAAACAGTAAGCATAAGACTTGCTCTACTAATATCAGATAAAACACACTTCAAGCCAAAGAGCACTATCAGAGATAGAGGGATATTTCAGTAAGATTAAAAGGTCAAATAAACAGGGAAGATCTAACAACAATCAATGTATAAGCCCATAATAATAAAGCTTCAAAATATATGAAGCGAAAAACCCAAAACCAAAAAGAAAATCAGACAAATCCGTAATCAAAAGTAAACATTTTCAATTCCCCTTTCTCAATAATTAATAAAAATTAGATACAATGTTTAACAAGGAAGAGAAGATATAAACAACACTATCAACCATTTTGGCCAAATTTGAGTGCGCATTCAATAGTTAAATAATATACATAAAATAGTTTCAGCAGATTTCAAAAAAATTATAGAGTATGTTTTCTGACAACAAAATTCATAAACCAGTAACAAGAAGATATATAGGAAAACCTCAAACTTTTTGACATCAAACAACTCACTTTTATATTATCTGTGAATCAAAGAAGAAATCACAATTAACAAATATTTAGAAAAATAATAAAATCACAACATAAAAATGTGTGAGGTGCAGCTAAAGTAGTGTATATAAGAAAATTTATACATTTAAGTGCTTGTAATTAGCAAAAATAGTTTAAAATCAATGATCTAATTTTTCCACTTTGAAAGGCTAGAAAAAGCAGAGTAAATGAAACACAAAGCAAATGGAAGGAAATAATAAAGATTGGAAATCAATGAAATATAAGCAGAGAATTTAAGAAGACAGAGTTGCTTCTTTGAAAATTTAAGAAAATCCATAGTTAGTAAGAAAGCCCTTAATTGACTAACACACAAAGAGGGCCGTAGTCCCTTTTTGACACTTTCAGAACTGATATGTAATTTAGAATTTTAGGTTTTAGAAGATTCTGTCCTGCAAATAATGTATAACATATACTGTCCCCAGTGAATCCTGGGTAGCATCCTGTAATCAAATACATTAATATTTCATTAGTAAAATATATATTCACTTTTGGAAAGATAAATAAATACTATAAATAGCCAAAAATCACTTCAGGTCAGGTTTTGGTGGCAACGAATTCCAAAATAAGTAAATTGCAATTTACAGGTTTTTTTTGTTTTTTTTTTTTTAATTTTGCATTGTAACAAGCTATTATGAATTAGTAATAAATTGCTACTTAGTTTCATAGACAGGTCTTCTAAGTCCCTGAACAAATGACAGTGCCCCATTTGTAAGTCTTAAGGGATGACCTTTTTAGCTTAGATCACAAGATGATTTTTTTTCTTCCCGCACTTTCCATGAGGCCAGAGAGTATTTAGTAAATACAATAACCTTTATAATGACCTTTGCCTGGATTTTAAAAGAAAACTGAGTTCTTGGCCAAAGAGGACAGACATTTCAGAAGAATAAGTCTATTCTCGTCAAACATATAATTCTGTAGTAAAATAACAGGATCATCAAATTTCAAAATGCACAATAGTAAATACTGATATACACAAAACTGAAAATATCTTTGGAATTCTATACAACCAGCATTTATACACTCAATTTTAAACTTCTGGTTTTGTCAGGCACATTCCACACAGAATATATTTTAATGATTCAACAAAAAGCATAAATCATATTTCTAAAATTAATTTTATGTCTTATTTAAAATAATCTTAGCAGAAAATTTATTGGCCGAATTCTCTAAACATTATCTCCAGCTCTAGGGAAATTTAATTCTACAAACTTAAGTCTCAGGAAGACCATAAAAGGAATAACAGTAACAGAACAGTATCAATAGTAATAAGTGTAGAAGTTTCCTTGAAAGCCCATGCAATACTCCTATAGGTGCTAATTGGAGCCATGCATGCATTAAATCAGATATATGTACTTACTATTACTGCTACTGCTGTCATTCCTAAGGGAGCTGGCTGCAACAGGGGGTAACATAAATGGTTTTGTGACACTGACTCTGGAATCTAAATAGAAAGCAATAATGTGTCAGTGTTATATGGTGATTTGTATGACTTATAGAGTCCCTGAAAGGTGAAGTGTAATACCAGATTACTTGCCAGGTCTGCTTCCCAAATCTAGAGTATTCAGCTCTTATTTATTTCATACTGGGTCCTGCTATTCTATTTTACTAAGAAATTCACCATTGTCACCTTGTAGAACAAATACTTATTGAATAAATATGTTAATAAATACAAATAATGACACATTGATGGTAATTTCTTATTAAAAAAGAAAGCCATGAATCCAGGTTTGTATTACAGAGACCCAGTGAAGGGAAAAGAGAGTCTCAATACAGAGTAACTGGGGAGGATCAGAATTTGTGACTTCAGAATTAGATCCTTAAGAAAAAAATTTGAGAAGGAACATTAAGTAGACTGCAGGTACAGAATAATATAATTGTAACTACTGGCAAATATTAGATGAGAAAAGGTATGAGTGGCCATCTCATATACTGTTTACTCACAAACAGCTCACTGATTTGAAATTGATGAATACTGCTTTGGCTTGGAAACCAAGAAATCTACAATCATTAGTTTCTTCTGTGCTATTGATACTTGCTTTTTTATTAGACATACATGCACATTGTCTTGCTACCGCTAAACACAGAGGTAGATTCTTACTATATAGGGAAGATTTAAGTTTGTTGTTTACATTTGAACTGGAAATGCTTACATGTCTTACCTTTCTCAGGACTTAATGTCGAAGAAACCACACAATCACTAGTTTCAGATGCCACCACAAAGTCCTTGAAGGCATCAATGGATCTATTAAAAATTCTAAAGAATTCTTCAGGAGTAAAGAGCCTGGGTTCTGGGCTCTTGAATGATTTTTTTAGATCCTAGAACAAAAAAAAAATAGGATTACATTTTTCAAATAGTCTTTAGACTTAACTGAGGTCAAGATAATGGACTATAAATATGTCCCTCAAAGATTAAAGTATTTGGACTCTTACAACTGGCACTTTTAGATGGCTGTTTCAATGTATGTAATTCAAATTGGTAATGTGGGGTAGTGATCCCAGTGGGCTCACAAGTTGAATCTGGCGCAGTGAACACAATGTCATGGCAAATAATAATAATAATAATAACCTTGAAAACAAACTGGGGATATTTTTCTTTAGAGATGCTTATTAAAAACATCAGGGTTTATTTTTAAAAGACCCCTCCATTACAAGAAATTCTAGTCTTTAGAAAAAAAAAGACCTCTCCATAATGCATGCTCTAATATCCAAAAATTAGAAAGTCAGATGATACTAAATATTGGCAAGGGAACTATTATGTACTGCTGAGATAATTGGTACATTTGATATTATCCAGTAAAGTTAGACATGTGCCCCTCCTGTGACTCAGAAATTCCATTCTCAGGTAAATACCCTAGTGAAACTATTGCACATACATACCATCAGACATATAAAAAGGTTTTTTGCAGCAATATCTGTATCACTATGTCAATCAAAAGAGAGTGGCTTAATACCTAGTGATACATTGAATTAGTGGAGTTCAGTTCAGGAGAAGGTTAACTACAGCTATATGCTTTAGAGTGGATACATCTTCTAAACCTAAAGCTGAGTGAAAGAAGCAAGTCCCAAAATAATAAAAATGGTATGATTAATTGATATAAAATTAATATAAAATTCCCCAAAGCAAATCAAAGCTATGTTGTAGGGATACATAATGGATTATAAAGAAAAGTAGGTAACCAAAATAAACAACTATCTGTCACTTACTATGGACTATTCTAAGTGCGTTATATAGATTAACTCAATCTCCAAAACAACTGCGGAAATATCATCGGTAATCTCCTGGGTTCCCACCAAAGTGTCATGATTAGTAAATGCATATTCTTTGTTGTTTGCAGTGTTCCTCCCAACATCACCATTGACTTAACTCATTTACCTAACTTATCTTTAAGGCTCTAATGCATATGTTATTTCCTTTGTGACACCTTGTGTGATATATTCTTTTTGTGACCTCTACTTCCTTTGAATGCTGTCAGCACACTATATGCAGTAGTAATATGAAAGAGTGGTTAACACTACATTCTGACTTTGGAAATTAGAAAACAAAACAATAGAAAGATTAAAGGTAGTGATTGGATTATTAGTATGGTAAGAATTATAAGATTGGAGAGCACAAATAGGATTGAAGTTGGGTCTTACAGAGTAGCTGGAATTTAGATGGGACACAGGAAAAAGAATTTAGGTATTAAGGTACAGAATCCTGTTTAAAACTTTGAATTTAAACTTATAGAAGTCTCCTAAGCTAATCTTTGGCCATTTGAACTGTATACCAAATCAGGTCTGCTAAGCATGATTCTGCTATAGACACAGTGTGATGAAAAAATGTAAAATTTTATTAATATTTATTTTGCTGGGTATGGTGTTAAAGTACTCATGACAAATCACCTAATGTCAACCCTGTTAGATGAATTCTGGCATTGTCCCCACTTTAAATATAAAGAAAGTGAGGTACAAAGAAGTTATGCTCACAGAACTCATTAGTGACAGAGCCAGAATTTAAACTCCAATATCCCACTCTCATTTTCTGGAGTACACTGCCTATTCCATACGTCGTGCCCATATCCTGAAGTTGGGGATGATCAGTTATCCAGTGACTCTGGGGAGCCAAAATGTATTTCTTTGTTGTGACCTATGGGGTGATTACATTATGGATAAAAGGACAGGGATATGTGTCTATTACAGACAATTTTCCATTTAAATGAACACTTGTAACTTAACAGGAAGATTTTGAGGACTTCACTTATGAAAAATGAAGATAAAGGCAGGACTGATTTTGCATTGTAATGTAAATAAGTTTTATTTTCATATTAGATAACAATATTTAAGTCTGAATGCACACTTCAGTATTGCACTATAACTGCAAATACTTGTTTTCTTTGCTCATCTGAACAAGATTTTTAAATTTGAAGTTTATACAATCAAAATATCATAAAGGTGCCTCATTCTCCCCAATAGCACCAAGAAGCATGGGTTTTTAAAGAAGAGTAATGAAAAATAATCCCAATGAACACAAAGTTACCTTAGATGAGTTTTCTTTCACGCACTCCACAAGGTCATCCACTATATTGACAAGTTTGTCTATGATGGAGTAATTACTCAAGCCTTCAGAAATGTTTGAAAACTTGTCCAGAAGATCAGTCAAGCTGTCTGACAATTGTACTACCATCTCGCTTATCCAACAATGACTTGGCTGCAAGACATGAAAAAGGAGACAAAGCAGCTATTTTAATAAGTGCCATAAAACTCGGAGTACTCTTCAAAGCTATCATTTTAGTCACACAAGTGATTCTCCTTCCTCAGCCTCTCGAGTAGCTCGGATGACAGGTGCCCGCCACCACGCCTGGCTACTTTTTTATTTTTAGTAGAGACGAGCTTTCAACATGTTGGCCAGGCTGTCTCAAACTCCTGCCCTCAAATGATCCGCCCGTCTCAGCCTCCCAACGTGCTGGGATTACAGGCATGAACCACTGTGCCTGGCCAGATTTTTAAAATTAATATACATTACTTAAAATGTTGTAAAAGGAGGAGAGAGGCTATTGTAACAGGAAGAGAAGGGACTAGTGTGACAGGAGGAGGAGGGACTATTGTAATAGGAGGAGGGACTCTTGTAACAGGAGGAAGAGGTTGTAAGTTGCATACTTTATATGATTTTAACGTGTTATCTTTTCTTTTATAAATATCTTTTAAGTGGAAACTCTGATGTATTTTGAACTCTGCTGAAATGCTGCAGTGACAAAAATAAGATTATTATTAGGAATAGCTAACATTGAATTGGCTCATTAAAAGCATAAATAATTTAATAGAACTTGTAACAAAAATATTGTACTCAGAGTAACTGATGTCATGCAAAATAAATCACACTACTAAGCTTTATTTCTCTATTTACTAGCAGAATATCTCTGTGGGAAAAGTCAAGTCTTTCATTTATTTATTTATACTTTAATTTTTTACAGAGACAGGCTCTCTCTCTGAGTCCTGGGCTGTAGTGTGGGGGTGCAATCATGGTTCATGTTTCACTGCAATGTTGAATTCCTGGGCCCAAGTGATCTTCCCACTTCAGCCTCCCAAGTAGCTGGCACTACAAGACACATGCTACCAAATCTGCTAATTTTTAAATTTTTCTATATAAATGGGGGTCTTGCTTTGTCGCCCAGGCTGCTCTTGAACTCTTGGCCTGAAGCAATCCTCCCTCTTCAGCATTCCAAAGTGCTGGAATTATAGGCGTGAGTCACTGCAGCTGGCTCCAGTCATTTATTTATTCTAAAGTATAGAAGGGACCACTTTATATTCATTTAACAGAACAGTTTTACTTAATATAATACAGCCAAAAAGGAAACAGGTTTATCTGCAGATAGGTAAGCCCCAATTCCTGGAACCATTAAATGTCATTCAAAACTTTTAGGATTGTTGGCTCTGGCTTCAGATAAGAAGGGTAAACAAAGCTCAACATGGGAATTTAGTTCGAGTGGCCATTTCAACTCGTCAAAACCAAGTTCTCAAAGAATATGTGTTTCCAAAGTATATGTAGAATAGAGTCTTTGTTTTGTTAAATCAATGCTTATTTCAAGCACATGCAAGTTCCTACTTGCATCATTATCAGGTCTCTTTCAAAGCTGTCAGTCTTTCCTTGGATGCTGAATTGCTCTGCAAGTTTCTCTCCTTTTAGAGAGTGACAATTCCTTATAGACAGTCAGCCCTATCAACAATGAACAGATTTCCTAGGATACGGAGCACAGCATACAGTATAAATGTTATTTGAATAGTATTTATGTGATAGAGTCGCTTTCACCAATTCATTCTGCTGAAATTGTGCAAATTATTCTAACAATGAAATTCCAGGTATTAATCTCTTAGGACTCTATTTCCTCACTTTATGAATATGCTTGCCTAGGATCTCTGGCAAGTAAGAACCAAAATGAAATTCCCTTGTTTTGAATTAAGACATTCCTTTAGTTTCTGTGGTAGTTGTCTTATATGAATGGGTACTTTGTTCATTTTGCCGTTTTTTTGTGTGTGTGGTTAAAGTAGAGAAGATTTTGTTGATTTGTTTCTTATTTTTAAGCTGGGGAATTCTGGGGTACTTATTGCCACTTCTGTTGATCTCTATTTTCAACTGAACTCTACGTTTACATTTTATATTCTAAGTTCCTATTTAGCTATTACCCTACCTTCTCCCATTTTCACATACCTAAATCAACAGTGTAAACAATCAACTCTTTCCAGTAAAATTTCCAACCCCAATCCTGTGCTTTCTTAGAGTTAAACCATGGAAATTCCACAATCTAATCCTACTCTAATGTTTGCCCGTCTAAAGTCATGAACAATTTGTTGATAGCTGATAAAAACTACGTGCCTACGCAGTTGAAAAATCGTGTATTTCTAAAACCCTGGCAATAACATTTCATTCATTTTTTTATTTTTGCTTGTGCTATTATTTCTTTGGAAAAGGCTGAATCATAAATTCAAAGTTCTATTTTTCAGTAATTTGTTTAACCAGGTATATATTGGCTTTTTAAGATTCTTGAGTTTATCAAAGATAAAATGAAGGTAAACAAATAATATTAAATGTCAGTTTTGATCTGCCTGCTTGTAAGAAAGGGAACTAGTTTTGACTGGAATGTCTAGCAGTTTTGTAATTTTTAATTAAATATCATCAATGATTTGCAAGGAGAATAAAACACACTGAACTAAGTATTTCATTTGTGAGGTGATAGCAGGTCTTTCTGTTTTTCAATTCCTCCAAGATTATGATTAGGAAAGAAATGATTAAAGGTTGTCAAATTTACAAATGTACTTTTTCCTTTGCCTTAATAAACAACATTATCACTGTTTCTTATTTTTCAGAGACATTTTAAACTTAAATATTTTTATATAAATATTTACTCAATGATATTCATTAGAAGAAAGTAGGATATAATGTTCTCTCTTTCACTGGAAAATATAAAGGATTAAGAAAATTGGCAGTCATACAGGATGTCAAAGGTGACACAAATAATAGTTTTTAAATTCTTGAAGTGCATGTACAGTAATTTGATGCTTTATTCATCTGTATGTGTAGTTTCCAAATGAAGAAATATATAGATTCTGCTTTGAGTGTAAAAACTTTTTTCTTGACTCCATGCTCTCAATTTCTTACCTCCTTTCTTGATAGCTTCTGTCTTATGTTTTCTTGGTTTAATATAGCAGCTCTAGTTAGGACTACTAAAAACATGTGCTTTCTATCCCCATGTGCTTATAACATGTATGACTTTAGAATCCAAACTGACTCAATGATGTTGAATCAATATGCTTGAGCTGCTAGCATGTCACTACCACTGACAATTCAGTTAAAAACTGTGAACTTCCTTAGGAATTTTAAAGTACCATGAACACCAAATCAATGATCTCACTAAATGATTAGATAAAATGTATCATTTAAAATGAATAAAATTAAAAGTATTCTAAACATAACAAGAAATATGACTGTTTCCAAAGACCAACAACAGAAATGCATGCACATTCTAAAACTAAGCATAAATTTTTAAAAGGTAATATATTAATTCCACAAAATATGTGACACAGAATCTCTGTAGTTCTAGAACCAGTAAATCTGAGAAACTGGCTGAAATAAACTATGTGTTTTAAAATCACCCTGGGGACTTGCTAATTCTGGCATGCTTGCTCCTCTCCATCTCCTGCCTCATTCAGGAAGCTGTGCTGGTTTATTAGGTGAAATAATTTGACACATTATTCCGCATTGGTATTAGATGCATAGACAGTCTGTTTTTTTTGTTGTTGTTGTTGTTATTTTTTGTTTTGTTTGTTTTTTTCTGAGACATAGTCTTGCTCTTGTCGCCCAGACTGGAGTGCAATGGCGTGATTTCAGCTCACTGCAACCTCCACCTCCTGGGTTCAAGCTATTCTCCTGCCTCAGCCTCCTGAGTAGTTGGGATTACAGGTACCCACCATCACACCCAGCTAACTTTTGGTATTTTTAGTAGAGATGGGATTTCACCATGTTGGCTAGGCTGATCTTGAAGTCCTGACCCCAGGTGATCCACTCACCTCAGCCTCCCAAAGTGTTGGGATTACAGGCGTGAGCCACCGCGCCCAGCCCAAAGACAGTCTTTAAGAACAGTCACAGTAAGATTTATGGAATAAGAAGCTGAAAGTAGACAAAACATACTATAACACTTCTTCATTGATGCACTTTACACTACTTTCCATTTGGTAGCTGTTCACAGAGAGATATCTATGTGCTTTCTTATAGGGCCTAAAGCTAGTATCTACCCACAGAGAGCGTTCTTTTCACAGGAGTTGGTGAAATACCAATTAGCGATTCTCAGAGAGAAAAGCCTGGCTCATAAACCACGATGTTTCTAAGATTTACAAGGAGTATTCACCCAACCTTCTAATCCGATTAATCTAATTACCGGCATTACTGCCCAATTTGTTTTTGTTTTACTTTCTTTAATTTCTGTCAAACTTCAGTCTTGCTGGAATTAGACATAAGCATGCCTAGGGCACAAAGCATGCCTTTCTGTTTGTGCTTTCGGCATCTACCTCTGGGATGCGTAATCAAAATTTAGAGCCATGTCATCAGAATCACCAGAATTTCAGACCTAGAAGGAATATCGAGGACCAGTCTCACCAACTGCATAAGTGGGAAAATCAAGGCCTAGAGTAGTGAAGTGTCTCGTTCCAGGTTACATAACAAATTTACACAGAAACATGAGAAACCAGGACTCTCGATCACTCATTTTGTTCTAGTAGCCATGAGAATAGTGAAAGCACATACAACTGACGTGTTTTTTTCTGCTAAAGTCATATAACTCATGTGGTCTCACGTCTGGACCAGACACAATGATTCTTAGGCTCAATTAAGAAATCTCTTGGGAATAGAAATGGTTCTTTCTGTTTCATTTCAATTAATCCAGAGTCATACCAATGAAGGTAAATTTCTCTGAGGAATCCTGACAATTGCCATTTGTAGACTTTATTTACTGTTCTTTTGGTTTTTATCCTTGTGGCTAGAAAGCTGACATTCTACCCTCAAACATTCCATGGGCAGGCAAATTTAAAACTTTCCTATAAAAGCACTTTGCAAAATAAACATTGCATGTTCATGTTGCCAGTGTAGTCTCTGAAATCTTAACTTCTCTTTGGATAAGCTGGGTTTTGTAATGATTTATTTTAGTCTTCTCCCTAAACAATTAATTTGGGTCTTCAGTGTTCACTTTAGGCATCCTGTTTGAATTAAAGTGATGTAGAAACCTCAATCTGATTAAGATGGAAATTAACCAAAGCACTCTAAATACGTGTTATTTCCCAGGGCAGACCTATAAATGGCCCCTAGGCCAGACCTAAAATAGAAAAGTGAAGGAACAGCACAGGGGTTTGGGGATTGAGGGCAGCAACGAGGAACCAGAGGCCCAGTTTTTAGTCCCAACTCTGTCAATTCACTTTGTGATTTCAGGAAAGTCATTTAACCTATTCAGGACTTCAGTTTCTCCATCTGTAAAACAAAGGGGCCTGTCTAATTGGTGCTGGCCAGTATGGGAATCCCACTATCCATCTACATCTCCTCTCACTCAAAATGCATCGAATGTGACTGCAGAGCTAAAATTTTCATTTTACTTAACTATAATTTCTTTAAATTGAAAAGTCAATAATATCACCCTATTTAGAGGCTGGAAAACTTTTAAGTATGTTTGGAGAAAACAGAAATGTGACTATCTCTTCAATAGTAAATTCTATTTAAAAAAATCTAAATATGGAATAACTATTTCTAATGAAAATTTAGTGTATGAACGATAATATGCTGCCGGTGTAAAACACATTGTGGATTTTGAATAATATGAAAAATATAAAACATTCCGTTAATAATTTTTATATTGATTTTAAAGTGAAATGACAATATTTTGGAAACATGGGGCTAAATACATTTCATTATACTTAATTTCAGCTGCTCATTTTTATTTATTTATTTTTTCAGTGTGGCTACCAGACAATTAAGATTATGAACGTGGCTTCCATTGTATTTCTATCAGACAATAATGGCCTAGATAATCTGAACAGCATCTTAATATAATCACTTATTAGGAAGACAGCCCCCTGTACTGTAGTAGAATATACAAAAGAACTACTTAAAATAGCATTTAATGTCATATTTTATTCATTCAATTAACATTTTATGCTTATTCCTTTTAAATAAATATTTTCTTATTACATGGAAGATCGAGGCAGATAAATAGTTGAGTACAAGTGTCTATTTGGCTGACATCTATTTTCATAAGGAGAATGCCACATCATAGGAGTGGAGCCTCAGAATCCATGCTTACAAACAGTGAACTTTCCCTGTAGCCACAGTTGATGGGATGATGGTAGACACCTGTCTTGGATGGACCAATCAGAAAGTTCCTCCCCAAAATTGGTATTGATCATTAGAAACTGATAATTAGTCTCTGAGTAGGGCTGAAATTGGAATATGTAAATCTGGCAGCTCTTGGGCAGTTACATTCTACCAAGTGATTGGAACAAAGGAGAAAAAAATCTGCACAAAAAGAATGAGGCAGAGACACAGAGGTTCAGAGAAGGAGAAGGAAAAACTCATAGTTCCCAATCCTGGTTCCAGTCTTTTCATGAGGCCTGTTGCATCCATGCCCTTAGGTGACATGCTATTCTTTACTGTCCTTATAATGGGACTTTTACTATTAGTGAAAACCACAGGAGTCTAAACTAATAAGATGGGCTCCTTCAAGATTTGGAAAACTAGCATTTTTGCCAGAGTTAAATGTTTATTCATAACTATTTTTTGAGGAGTGACTATATGCATTGGATTGTCTAAAGAATGGTGAGGAGATACACAGGAGTAAAAGAGTTCAACCTTGCTCCATAGATAGTCAAAATATAGTAAAAAGAGAACACAACAACAAAATAATAATGATGGTATCTGACAATTATTATATGCACACCACAACTCATATTTTTTGTATTTTGATTATTTCTCACAATAATATTTTGAGACAATTATATAACACTTAAAATATTAAGCTCTATGTAAGCAATATATGATCATGTACCCAAGATGAATAGCTTCTGGACAAATTCCATAGAAGTCACAAGATAATAAACTATAAGACAGGGTCCACGTAGCAGGTGCAATGTTAGTGTTGCTGACCACCAAGCCCCAGCATCAAGCAAAACACTCAGCACAGAGTAGATGTGATGCCAATTTCACCTGATCAAATGATACAGGGGAAAGAAAGTGTGGTCTGAAAGAGCAGAAAACGACCTTGTGTGAAAGAGAAATCTTAAACTGACCTTGGAGGAGATGACCACTAAGGTGGTTTAAGCCCCAAGATACTGCATAATTCTGTGGGTAGAATTTGGGTAAGTGGATGGGAGAAGAAAGGGCATCCTGAGAACAGGCACAGTGATTTTAGGAGCCCATAGTGCATGTGGCTGAGGTTGGAAGTTTGTGTTGGGGAATAATGGGTATTCAGACAAGCTGGTTAGGGTAGGGCAGGATTATGAAGAGTCATGAACATCAGGTTCAGGAATTTGGCTCTTAGCCTTTAGTAAATGGGAACAATAAGCAGGTTCTTGAATACAAAAATGACCAATTAAAGCAGTAGAACAGAAGGCTTAAAGAAGTTGTGATTTCCCAAAATCGCATAATACAATTCTTACACCTAAAATCTTTCAAAAAATGCACACTCATCTAAAAGAAGATAATGTTGCAGTACAGAAACTGTATGATGAGTTATAGGCACTCACCACATCATCATAACCTTGTGAACTATACTCAGTTCAAATCTGTGCCTCAAGAAAATTATAAATGATTATATACTAGGGAACTTTTCTCCTTCTTTCCTTTCTTCACTTTCTTTCAGCAAATATTCATTAAATGCCTATGAGCATCCATGAGGCACTGAGAATCTAATGCAGAGCAAAAAGAATATAGTTCCTACCTTTGTGAAGTTTACAGGTTGGTGGAAGATTATCCATTAAATCATCCCACAAATATATCCAAAACTGCTACTCTGAGGAGTGCTATGAATAGTTTCCAATAGAACAATTTGGTTTCATCAAAAATCAAAACTGAAATCTAAAAGAATCAGGTGTTACCTAGGCAAAAGAACCAATGAGGATTCCAGGCACAGAGAAAGCCAGGCAAGAAGATATGCGGCAGCAAGGAACTGGTAATGATAAAGGAAGAAAAAGGATATGGAAAGGTAAGTTGCCAGATCAGTATAGTCTTTTTTTTTTTTTTCTAGATGGAGTCTTGCTCTGTCGCCCAGGCAGGAGTGCAGTGGCCCGATCTCGGCTCACTGCAAGCTCTGCCTCCCGAGTTCATGCCATTCTCCCACCTCAGTCTCCTGAGTAGCTGGGACTACAGGTGCCCACCACCACTCCCGGCTAATATAGCCAGGATGGTCTCGATCTCCTGACCTCATGATCCGCCTGTCTTGACCTCCCAAAATACTGGGATTACAGGTGTGAGCCACCTCACCCAGCTAGATCACTATAGTCTTGGAGGCCTTGTTGAAGTAGCTCCTTTTCCTGTTTCCTAAGAGCAACAAAAAGCCACTCAATGAATATAAAGAAGGAGGAACGAAATGATTGGATGTATTTCTTTTTAAATCACTCTGTCTATTCAGGAAGAACCAAAACATCAAATAATAAATCCTGAGGTATCAAAGAAAATGGAAAGAGCCCAGAGGTAAGTAACAGGGCCAGGTAAAAGAAGATGAGAATAGCCAAGAAGTGAAATTGTGCATACCTGAGGAAGGGTACTGAAGAGGGAAGAAGGCTGGAAGGCTTACTATTAGAGTAGCATCACATACTGCCAATCTCTTCCACATTTAGCTGTGCCTTTAAAAACTCTGAATGAAAAACTGACAATGATAGCAAAGATTGGTTCAGGTAAGTATAATCAATAGATGCTAAATCTGTGGGAGAAACTTTCATAAGCAGAAGGATTGCTTACATGGCCTTAAAGTGTCTCTCCAA
This sequence comes from Mandrillus leucophaeus, assembly GCF_000951045.1. NCBI lineage: Eukaryota > Metazoa > Chordata > Mammalia > Primates > Cercopithecidae > Mandrillus > Mandrillus leucophaeus. The sequence goes on from NW_012103588.1 coordinate 109,845, forward strand.
AATTGTGAATGAGTAAATATACATAAATAGTTGAACATCTTAACCAGATGATCAAAATAAACAGCACCATGAGGAGAAGATGGACTTTGTGTGCCTCTGGATGTGGTAACCTGAGCACAAATCATCACTTATGTAGCGTTGTCACTTGAATTGCATAAGCGCCACAGAAGCATTAAGAAACATCAATCAAATGTTGCAAAGAGAAACACTTTTCTTAAAGGGGAGGACTGTCTCATTCAAAAATATCAGTGCCATAAAGACAAAGAAAGCCTGAGGAACTCTTAACGGAGACTAGAGAGACAGGATGTAGTAGCTTCTCATTGCTGCTATAACAAAGCACTACAAACTTGGTGGCTTAAAGCAGCACAAATTTGTTATTTTACAGTTCTGGAGGTCAGAAGTTTAAAATAGGTTTGAATAGGCTAATATCAAGGTGTTCATTAGGGCTGTGTTTCTTTTGGATGCTCTAAAGGAAAAATCATTTTCTTTGCCTTTTCCAGCTTCCAGAGGCAACGTGCATTCCTTGACTTGTGAATCCCTCTTCCATCTTTGAAGCCAGCAGTGTAATATTTTCAAATCTCCCTCTCTGGCTCTGAAACGCTTGCCTCCCTTTTATAAGGACTCATGTAAATCAGAGTGGGACCACCCAGATAATCCAAAATAACTTTTCCAGCTATAAATCCTTAATTTAATTATATCTGCAAAGTCCTTTTTGCCACGTCAGGTAATTTATTCCCAAAACAAGGCATCTTTGGAAGTCATTATTTATATGGTATCAAAATGAAAATTACGATCCTAGATAGGATCTTATACTGAAGGAAAAGAAATGAAAAAAAAAAA
>NW_012103588.1:110734-119515 GCF_000951045.1 Mandrillus leucophaeus
ATAAATGAATTTAGGCATGGGCATCCGTAGTCAGATGGGAGTTAAGGCAGTAACTGATCTCATGGTGCTTACTACCATCCTACTTCCAGTAATGCTACCCTACACTACACATCTAGATGTGTATAAGAGACAGCATGTACCCTAGAACTTAAAGTATAATAATAAAAGAAAAAAAAGAAAAAAAAAAAAAAAAAAAAAAAAGGCTAAATTGAAATACAGACCTAGATTTAAGTACTATAATTATTGTAAAATTTATTGAAGTAGCAAAGGTACTGTGTTTAGGTAAGAAAACATCCCTTACATAGGAAATACACACTGAAGTATTTAAGAGTAAATGGCCATGTATACATCAGTATACAACTTACTCAAGAAGTTCAGAAACATAATAAAACACACATGTATACATAGAAAGAAAGCAACTGATAAAGCAAATGAGGCAGAATGTTAAAAATAGGTGAAATTGGTAAATCTGAATTAAAGGACACAGGGGTGTTCTTTAAATATTCTTGCAACTTTTTGTAAATTTAAAATTATTTGCAAATAAAAAACTAAAAGAAAACTGATGAATATATACTTTAAGTAAAAATTGAAAAAGGAATAAGATATAGCATTCGGTAGCAAAATAGGTGATACAGTTAATAAAAATGTCTGTTTCAAAATAACTAAAAGAGTGGAATTGGAATGTTCCTAACACAAAGAAATGATAAAGTTGAGCTGATGAATATTCCAGTTACTCTGATTTGATCATTACACACTCTATGCTTGTATCAAAATATCATGTGCACCCCATAAATATATACAATTCTGAAGTTTGTATGTAATAGACTGAGAAAGTAATGTTTTTATGATAACATTACTAGTAAATGTAAAAGACCAGAAATATCTATGTATTCTTGAAGGTTAGGAAGTTAAAGGAAATTTTAACAGTCCAGCAATATAACAGTTTCAAAGAGTTTAAAATAGCATTGGTGATTACCGTTAGAGTTAAACACTAAGTGGCTGATCACACCCTGCTATTTGTGAGAGAGAATCTGCTAGGTAATTTTCTAAGAAGGACCTTGGAAAAGTGAACTCCCTTTTCCAGGAGAATTTAGCTGATTTTTTTTTTTTTTAACAAAAGCAAAATAAAAATAAAAATAAAAGTATATTCTATTCTAGAGCTTTCTTCTGCCCAGTGCCCATTGGCAGAATTTTATTGCTTTGGCCCGAGAGAATCTTTCTGGCACCCATTCCCACTCCACCCTCTATTGTTTAAAGACAAAAGATAAGGCAGCTGGGACTCTGACCACTCGCAAATAATCAGAGGCCTCCCCACTGGGAAACTCCTCTGGTCTTGGCAGAAACGAACATTTCAAAATGAAGGTAAAACAAAGGGTGAGACCCCTGGTTCTGCCCAATGCGCTAAGCATGGCCTCGTTTTTCTTGCCCACAGTGGTGGCCAAGAAGAACAGTGTTTCTCCAGTTGTGCCAGGACAGCATGCCAGAATCAAATAATAGCAGACTTTTCTCAATTACAGAAACAAGCACAAAATATGTGGCAGTGAATCAGCTTTATTTTCACAAGCTTGGCTCTTGCTATCACTAGCCGACATTGAAATCTATGATTTAGCACATTCTATGATTATACCAGCACAAAATATGCTATTTAGTTGTTTTCAGTTTAACATTTGTTTTTCAAAGAGCAGCAGGTTATCTTTGAGTGCTTGGCAATCACAATCCTAAATGCTGCTGCAGTCAGGAAGGATCTGGGGTGGGTCTTTATTACCAGAGGCTTCCCTGCAAACACTTTCCCTAAGTATTGAAATTATTTAGATTCTCACTTTCTGTAACCCAGGGTTAACCTAGGGGTTTCTTTTTAAGACTCCTGGTACTTTCTAATTGTATAACCTTGGGCAAAATACTTTTGAGCTGTAAAGCTCAATATATCATTTGTAAAATAGGAATCATACCTTCCTCAGAGTTTTTCTAATCAGCCAAGAAAATTAATATGTGAAATCATTTCGCAAATGGAAAAGATTTATAAAAATGCCACATAATACCCGCTTCCTGCCTTCCCAATTACTAAACTTTTTGAACATAAGATCATCGCCTAATTGATGTGTGTTTGTTTCTTAAAGTGTCTGGTAAAGTGCTGGCTCCTGGTTAGTTTTTCCTAACTAAATACTTGCCGACTAAGTAATCAAATAATAAAATTAATTAACTTCCAGGCTGCTGATAATTTTCCATTTCTATTTCCAGAGAACTCCCCCTAACTCAACAGGATAGACATGGACCTAGGCTTGAGGATAAATGGTTCAACATGAAGATACATGTTCTAAGGAGTTCTAAAAAACTTGAGGTAGTTCACGCTAAAATGCTTATGAATAAAAAGAAATGTAGCTTTGACATTCTCTTGAAATGACAGCCTTGTAGTCTTTGAAATGCATTTTAAGCACAGGCACATAATGATATGCTTAAATTGGTAACAACTTTGATGAACTGATCCACAAAAATTGGTCAAAACCTAAAACAACTTGCACAAAGTAGGTATACATAATAAGGTTTGGTAGATTATGGAAAGATGAGAGCTGTAGAGAGGAGGGTAACTCAAATGGTTTTAAATTTACTCAACAAACAGTACAGTAGTTGAAATGAGTCAACATAAAACAACTTGTCAAAGCATGTTGAAAGATATAAGCAAACTTCAAAGTATAGAAGATTAACATAAAATTATTAAGTATTCAAAAAGTTCCATGTCTTATGTATGGGTGCATACACTGCAGTAAACATAGAAGAGAATGCTTCTCCTGCTCTGTGTAACACCAGCGAATGCTGTCCACATTATAAGCCCTGAAAGCACACATTGGAATGAAAAAGTCCAGCTCAGAATAAGTGTTACCACTAAGAGACAAAGTGGGGATTAATGAAGATAGAGAAGGAGCATACATAGGGCATTAGTTACATTTGTAATGTTTCATTATTAAAAAATATATTTGAAGCAAATATTGCACAATGGTAAAGTCTGATAAGCTCTGTGATGGGTATACAGATATTACAGTATTCTCTATGCTTGAAATATTTCTTAATGTATGAATTCTAATACTGTGTAACAAGAAAAATCATTAAAATTTCCTGGTTTCAGCACTAGAGTAGTATTTATAATAGTAAACACATATACTTGTTGTAAGGTTCTAAGAATCTATTGCATTCCTAGTAAATTCAGAGATAAAATATTTCACATTTTCAAATTAAACAAGTGAGATAGGTCAGCTATGAAAAAGAATTTACATAAACTTACACTCAAGTCCTTTTTAGGGGGATGCTTAAGGAAAATGAGAAAATCTGTGGCTAGGCCTATAGAAGATAATTATATTTACTTTGGAAGTACAGATGGCCCTCTGTATCCATGGATTCAACCAACCGAAAATGGAAAATATTCAAACAACAAGAAAACATAAAACAAATTTTAAAAGCAGAGTATAACAATTATTTATGCAATATATGCATTATATTAGGTATTAGAATTAATTTAGAACTCATTTAAAGCACATGGGAGTTCCAGTGTGCCTTCCATGGTCAAAAATAAAAATTCGAAAACAAAGTATACAGAAGAATGTGCATAGGTTATATGCAAATACTATGCCATTTCATAGGAAGGACTTGAGCATCCTAGGATTTTGGTATCCTGACGGCGGAGTGAGTGGGGAGGATGGAGGGTTGGAAGGTGTCCTGGAACCAATCCCCTAAGGATAGTGAAGAACAACTATACAGGTTTAGGACATATGTGCTGAAATGATCACTGATAAAGTTTAACAGTTGCTTAAGTGGGGGGGTGAAACCCCTGCAAGTCAAATTCCAAAGATAAATTCTTCAAATCCTGACAATAAGTAAGCTCCTACATAGCAGCTAGTGTACTATCTGAATATGAATTATCTCATTTCTTCTTTATTCATCCCAGATGAATAATTTAGCCAACAACTGACTGAGCCCATTGGGTATTAAGATAACATATGTTCAAAAGTAGTTTTGCATAATTCTTCTATGAGTTACTAAATTGAAAATCAGAAATGTAGTTTACATACCAAAACATCCATCCCGGGGACATATTTGAGGGTTATCATATAGTCTTTCGGAAGATTTGCCACCTACAGAGACAAAAAAAAAAAAAAAAAGAATTCCATAAGAAAATTCTTATACATCAATTAATTATATTTGTAGTGCTTTGGAGAAAAGCATACAAAACTGTTGTGCTTTTTAAAGTTACCAATGAATTTCAATATTTACATGTATATTGATTTTTAATCCTTGATTTCCCTCTGTAATGAAAGGCACCCTTCAAAATGGAAAAGTGATAATGCTAATTTTTTGGACTCCAAATTCAGTTATGGCTGGCTAGGTATAACCTACTGAGTTTTGGAAACATGATCTGAATTTCAGCTTCCACCTGTGATCTTGGAATTCCCCTCCAGGACTATTTTCCTACTTGTTTCTCCACAGAATTAATCATAAAATATATGCTTTTTATGTCAGCGGTTCTCAAAATGTGGACTTCAAAGTGACATGCCAGCAACAGGGAACCTGTCAGAAACGCAAATTCTCAGGCCATACCAGACCTACAGAATCTTACGTAACAAGTCCTCCAGGTGATTCCGATGTGCGCCTAAATTTGAGAACTACTATTTTATGTTGAACCTAAAAAATGACCAGTGAAACTTCAAAAGAACAATGCTACTTACAAGATGCAAATGCTTTACAACAAATAATTTAGAAAGACTCAGTCTGTGATGTAACTTAATTCTTTTGCCTTGGGCTGAACATTTGAGAAGTCTCAAATATTTGCCTAGGTTCTTTTGAAGGCTTTAAACAATGTCTGACGTATTTACGTCAGTCATTCTGGCATAAGTGAATAAGCAACAGATTTGGGACAAGGGAATCTGGGACAAATCTAAACTCTGTACGTTGGTTCCTCTCATTTATAAAATAAAGATCAAGATACCTATGTCAAATGGTCATTTAGAATTAATATAGATGAATGTGCCAAACACATTATAAACACTCAATCCATGTTCTTTACTGAGAGCTATATTGGCAACTGACTTTGGAGGCATATAACCCTAGTAAGTTACAGAGTTCTAGGTTCTCTTCCTTCCTACACATTGTACTAACTTTGCTGTCCCCACCCTTCTATCACCATTAAAATTCCCAGATGAATAATTTAGCCAACAACTGACTGAGCCCATTGAGTATTAAGATAACATAAATTAAAAAGTAGTTTTGCACCATTACATCTTCAAGGGTCTATCTTGCTTTGTAGACTTATTCTTTCCTTCATCTTGTCTCTAAATCTTTATCTTCCTTACAGAAAGCTAAGATCATGTGCATGTTTGCTCGACTAGGTCATCTCACACAAGTTTACCATAACATTTTCTGTATTATTCTGCTTGATCTTGTCAATAGCTTCTAGAATCTGAGAACAATTTATTGATAAATGAATTTAGGCATGGGCATAAGTAGTCAGATAGGAGTTAAGGCAGTAACTGATCTCATGGTGCTTACTACCATCCTACTTCCAGTAATGCTACCCTACACTCATCTCAGCTCTGAACTGAGGCACTTGGTATGCTTCCTCTTCCCTAAGTTCACATAATCATAAAATAGTAACCGTGTCTAACACTTACCAAATATTTACTATGTGTCAGGCACTGTGCTCACTATGGGCTTAGGCTACATTATTACAATTTATCCTCAGATACCTCTGACATATTATCTCTATTTAACAGATGAAGAAACTGAGGCTTGAAGAGGTCAAGTGCCTTGACTAAAGTCACACAGCCATCACATGTTAAGTCTATACTAGAACCCAGGTCCCCCGAGAGCAGAGCCTTCCTTGTCTCAGCTCCACTACATATGTTCACACTCTACACCCTCTAGGCACTTGTTCTGAGTATATCAACCCTCTTCATGCCACCCTAAATAAAATATTAGAATCACTGCTGCTTTTTTTATTCTTTTTGGGGGACAAGGTCTCACTCTGTCACCTAGGCTGGAGTGCAGTAGCACGATCTTGGCTCACTGCAACCTCCACCTCCTGGGCTTAAGGAATCCTCCCATGTGTCAGCCTCTGGGATTACAGGCACGCACCACTACACCTGGCTGATGTTTGTATTTTTAGCAGAGAAGGGGTTTTGCCATGTTGGCCAGTCTGGTTTCAAACTCCTGGCCTCAAGTGCCTGTCTGGGCCTCCCAAAATGCTGGCATTATAGGCATGAGCCACCGTGTCCATTCCATCGCTGCTAATTGAAAACACATCTGACCTGCCAGACACAACGGCATTTTTTTTTTTTTCATTTATTTTTGGAGTTAACTCCCTCATTCTTTACACTTAACTTTCTTCCTCTCAAACTTTCCACCAGGCTTCCATAATTTCTTTTCTCTTCTTAATCTTCATCCTCATCTTTGAAAAGCAAAAGGGTCTAGTCATTTTATGTAAACCCTAGTGACAAGGACAAAGCAGACCTGTTGCAAGTGTGAAACAACTGAGCAGCAATATTCTATCTTATCTTGAATAAACCAGGTAAATTAAAGGCATTCCACACAGAAAAGTGCAGCAAGAAGTGGCAGGTATTCTGAACACAAGCTGCTTGAAAATCCAGCCCTTTCTTAAGCATAATTTATATTATTTTAAAAATACAAAAATACAATCAACTTGATTAGTATTTAGAAAGTGTGGGATCTGAGTATATGTCTAAAAAGCAAAGAAAATGTAAAGAGTATGGTGACCAATTCCATTTCATGAATAATTTATATACAGATATTGGTTCAAATAAGGCTTATAGGAAGTTCCCTGACAAAAACACTGGAATCTACACTCTACCACTGGCAGTGGGACAGTGTATAATAATAAAGTAATTTCTTTGTTAACCTGATTTATGGATATTCAGTTTCTGGTGAGATTGAAAAATAATACTGTTTTTGAAACGTGCTTTATAATTTAAAACAAGTTTTCATATACAGTCTCTACCACAACCCCATGAGAGATCATATTAAGCTTATTTTACGAATGAGGTCATAGAAACTCAGGTTAACTGGTATCCCCAAGGTCACAGGCATTAGGAGTAACTGGTGCAGGTAGGATGCAAACCCTGGCTTTCTGCGCTGGGGCTCAGCACACCTACCTATAGCGCTGTCTCCCCGTTATTACTTTCTTGGTTTTCATTGGTTTCTTTCTAATTACATTTGGAAGAGAACTTACAAAGTCAAGTTGTAGATATTTGTGGTCACTTAATAAATTATTGTATTAATATTACTTTCTAAGCATTTATACAGGTTGAGCATCTCTAATCTGAAATCTAAAATAAAGCTGCATACATACAAGCCATGTGATCTTTGACAAAGTCAACAAACATACACAATGGGGAAAGGACTCCCTATTCAATAAATGATGCCGGGATAACTGGCTAGCTAGATGTAGAAGAATGGAACTAGACCCCTACTATTCACCACATACAAAAATTAACTCAAAAGGAATTAAAGATGTAAATGTAACGCCCCACACTGTAAAAATCCTGGAAGAAAACTTAGTAAACACCATTCTGGACACTGGCCTTCGGAAATAATTTATGACTAAGTCCTCAAAAGCAATTCCAACAGAAACAAAAAATGACAATTGGGGGCTAATTAAACTAAAGAGCTTGTACACAGCAAAAGAAACTATTAACAGAGTAAACAGACAATCTACAGAATGGGGAAAAATATTTGTAAACTATGCATCCAACAAAGATCTAATATCCAGAACCTAAAAGGAACTTAAATAATTCAACAATCAAAAAATAACCCCATAAACAAAAAGTACGCAAAAGACATAGATATTTCTCAAAAGAAGATATGCAAGGGGCCAAGAAATACATGAAAAATTGCTCAACATCACTAATCAATAGAGAAATGCAAATGAAAACCACAATGAGATACCATCTCATATGGGTTAGAATGGCTGTCATGTTGGTGGGAGTGTAAATTAGTTCAACCATTGTGGAAGACAGTGTGGTGATTCCTTAAGGATCTAGAACTAGAAATTCCATTTGACCCAGCAATCCCATTACTGGGTATATACCTAAAGGATTATAAATCATGCCATTATAAAGACACATGTACACGTATGTTTATTGTAGAACTATTCACAATAGCAAAGACTTGGAACCAACCCAAATGTCCATCAGTGATAGACTGGATAAAGAAAATGTGGCACATATACAGCATGGAATAATATGCAGCCATAAAAAAGGATGAGTTCATGTCCTTTGCAGGGACATGGTTGAAGCTGGAAACAATCATTCTCAGCAAACTATCACAAAAGCAGAAAACCAAACACCACATGTTCTCACTCATAAGTGGGAGTTGAACAATGAGAACACACGGACACAGGGAGGGAAATATCACACATCAGGGGGAAGGATAGCACTAGGAGAAATACCTAATGTAGGTGATGGGTTGATGGCTGCAGCAAACCACCATGGCACATGTATACCTATGTAACAAACTGCACGTTCTGCACATGTACTCCAGAACTTAAAATATAATTTTTAAAAATGCCAAAAAACGACAGATGCTGGTGAAGCTGCAGAGAAAAGGGAATGCATATACACTGTTCAGCCACTTCGGAAAGAAGTTGGGGGATTTCTCAAAGAACTCAGAACTACCATTCAACCCAGCAATCCCATTGTTGGGTGTATATCCAAAAGAAGTCCTTCTACCAAATAAACCCATGCATTTGTACGTTCATCACAGTACTATTCACAATAGAAA
>NW_012103588.1:119565-178222 GCF_000951045.1 Mandrillus leucophaeus
GTTATTACTTTCTTGGTTTTCATTGGTTTCTTTCTAATTACATTTGGAAGAGAACTTACAAAGTCAAGTTGTAGATATTTGTGGTCACTTAATAAATTATTGTATTAATATTACTTTCTAAGCATTTATACAGGTTGAGCATCTCTAATCTGAAATCTAAAATAAAGCTGCATACATACAAGCCATGTGATCTTTGACAAAGTCAACAAACATACACAATGGGGAAAGGACTCCCTATTCAATAAATGATGCCGGGATAACTGGCTAGCTAGATGTAGAAGAATGGAACTAGACCCCTACTATTCACCACATACAAAAATTAACTCAAAAGGAATTAAAGATGTAAATGTAAAGCCCCACACTGTAAAAATCCTGGAAGAAAACTTAGTAAACACCATTCTGGACACTGGCCTTCGGAAATAATTTATGACTAAGTCCTCAAAAGCAATTCCAACAGAAACAAAAAATGACAATTGGGGGCTAATTAAACTAAAGAGCTTGTACACAGCAAAAGAAACTATTAACAGAGTAAACAGACAATCTACAGAATGGGGAAAAATATTTGTAAACTATGCATCCAACAAAGATCTAATATCCAGAACCTAAAAGGAACTTAAATAATTCAACAATCAAAAAATAACCCCATAAACAAAAAGTACGCAAAAGACATAGATATTTCTCAAAAGAAGATATGCAAGGGGCCAAGAAATACATGAAAAATTGCTCAACATCACTAATCAATAGAGAAATGCAAATGAAAACCACAATGAGATACCATCTCATATGGGTTAGAATGGCTGTCATGTTGGTGGGAGTGTAAATTAGTTCAACCATTGTGGAAGACAGTGTGGTGATTCCTTAAGGATCTAGAACTAGAAATTCCATTTGACCCAGCAATCCCATTACTGGGTATATACCTAAAGGATTATAAATCATGCCATTATAAAGACACATGTACACGTATGTTTATTGTAGAACTATTCACAATAGCAAAGACTTGGAACCAACCCAAATGTCCATCAGTGATAGACTGGATAAAGAAAATGTGGCACATATACAGCATGGAATAATATGCAGCCATAAAAAAGGATGAGTTCATGTCCTTTGCAGGGACATGGTTGAAGCTGGAAACAATCATTCTCAGCAAACTATCACAAAAGCAGAAAACCAAACACCACATGTTCTCACTCATAAGTGGGAGTTGAACAATGAGAACACACGGACACAGGGAGGGAAATATCACACATCAGGGGGAAGGATAGCACTAGGAGAAATACCTAATGTAGGTGATGGGTTGATGGCTGCAGCAAACCACCATGGCACATGTATACCTATGTAACAAACTGCACGTTCTGCACATGTACTCCAGAACTTAAAATATAATTTTTAAAAATGCCAAAAAACGACAGATGCTGGTGAAGCTGCAGAGAAAAGGGAATGCATATACACTGTTCAGCCACTTCGGAAAGAAGTTGGGGGATTTCTCAAAGAACTCAGAACTACCATTCAACCCAGCAATCCCATTGTTGGGTGTATATCCAAAAGAAGTCCTTCTACCAAATAAACCCATGCATTTGTACGTTCATCACAGTACTATTCACAATAGAAAATCATGGAATCAACCTATGTGCCTATCATGAACTGAATAAAGACAAAGTGATACATATACACCATGGAATACTATGCAGTCACAGAAAAAGAATAAAATCATGTCCTTCGCAGGAATATGGATGCAGCTGGAGGCCATCATTGTTAGTGAATTAACACAGGAATGGAAAATCAAATATTGTATGCTCTCACTTAGAAGTGGGAACTAAACACTGCATACACATGGAAATAAAGATGGCAACAATAGATACCAGGGACAACTAGATAGGAAGAAGGAAGACAGGGTTAAAAAAATTACCTATTAGGTACCATGTTCACTACCCAGGTGATGAGATCAATCATACCCCAAACCTCCACATCACACAATATACCCAAGTAATAAACCTTCAAATGTAGCCCCTGAATCAAAAATAACAGTTGAAAGTATATTAAAAAGAAAAAACCATAAATATTCTAAAATCTGGAAAAAAAAAATGAAATCTGAAACACTTTTGGTCCCAAGCATTTTGGGGAGGAAATATTCAACCCCGTAGTATACTGACTCACCTTCCAGAAAGCACAGATAACCATGCAATAAATTCTGCTTCTCTGATATATATCACAGAGCGAGCCTATGGCCTGGAACTTGGAAAATATTCCTTAGAGGCAGTGAATTTAATGTATGGATTAATAGCACAGGTTCTGGAGACAGACCACTCAGGTTGGATCCTGGCGCTGCAACCTGCTAACTCAGAAGTCTTAGGCAAGTCACTTCATCTACTTTAACCTAATTTTTCACATGTGTCACATGGCAATCATGTAGAATCTAGCTGACAGGTTTATAAGGATTAAATAACTCATGTAAAATACTAAGTGCTTAGTCATGGTATGTGAATGAGTATGAATTTCTATTAATACTAAATGCAAGGGAGTGGGACATTCTAGATAGAGGAAGGGTCCTGTGCAAAGGCAAAGAAATGGGAAAACTCATAATGTATTAGGGAGACCACAAAAGAGATAAGAAATACTCCAGGAAAACTGCATTTGAGAGAGACCCTCCAAATGTTGAGCTAAGGAGGTCAAATGGGAAGTAGTAAAGTACAGTAGGAACAGTTCTACCACCAGAACTCTACAGCAAATCGCTTCTGCTTAGACACATAGCATCATCTCTGTGGAAGTTCTACTCCCTGTCTGTAAAATAAAGAGGGCAAACTAGATAATTTCTATAAATTCAGTCGGGTTTGACTTCCTTATGTAAGTGGTGATGCAACGCTGAACGTGTTTCAGCAAAGGAATATGGTGGTAAAACAGCAAGATTAGTATGGTAAGACAGTTTGGCGCAAAGAGAAAATAGAGACAGACAAAAGATTAGAAGACCACTAGGAATCTGAATATACATTAAATATTTACATGTAAACTAGAAACTAGAAAAGCAGGAGCCAGGTCTAGAGTCCAGGGAGGTATTCCCTGTTGGTAGAGTTAAATGTATAAGTAACCAAGGGTACATATTTTTAAAAACAAATCTGTTCTACTAAAAGAAATTCATGGAAAAGAAAAAAAAATTAACTGACGGAAAATTTTACCAAAGGCTAACTCATTGTAATGAGCTTTGGTTTGGAGTGCAAGGATGTCAATACTATGCCAGATTGTAAATAAGAAACTGCAAAAACAAGTCACTGGATGATGAGCTAACTGTGCTGGTGGGCCCTATTTACTGTCTTCTTTGGATATCCTAAGGATTGACCATGTCCAGTGACACTGGAAAAATATCCACGGGAGAACAGCATTCGGAAATGCTGGAGACTCGGCCAAGAAAAAGTCTTTGCAAGCGAAACTGGCACTGGCTGCATACCGCACCCTGCAGGTATTTGGACTCAGAAGAAAAATAATTCCAAATCAGAACATTTAACTTCTTCTCTAGATGACTGATCTAAAAACCTTTGAATCTCATGGTTCAAGTGTCACTGAGGTCCCTAAATCCCATGAGATCAGCGGCCACTTGGACATTTTGCAAGACCCTTACTTGTTTCGGCTGTCTCTCCCAAGTCCAAGGCAGGAATCAAAATTCAGTAGTGATCTATGACTCCCTTGACACTTTAATAAAATGCTGTGCATATGTCAACTGTTCTGGGGAAAGAGTCCATGATTTTCAGACCTAGCACTGTTTAATAATCATGGCTGTAGAGGAGAAAAGCTCTACACTTCTATCTAAATGTCATCGTTCACTCATATACAGTAGCTTACTATAATGTTAGTTGTTCAGCCTTCAGAAATAACACCGCCCAAAAAAGCTTTTTGCTGTTTTGTTTCTCCTAAAAATTTATCTACTACTAATATTGACTAAAAATCTAACCAACCATGTGTATTACCACACCTGTATAGTTTTCAAGTGTAACTGGACTTTTTAAAAATGGTAACTCAATTCATGATTTTACAAAATTGGCAGGGCACAGTGGTTCATGCCTGTAATCCTACTGCTTTAAGAAGCCAAGGTGACAGGATCAATCAAAGTCAGCAGTTTGAGACCAGACTTGGCAACAAAGTGAGAGTCCATCTCAAGAAAAAAATTTTAAAAATTAGTCAGGTATAGTGGCAACTACTTGAGAGTCTCAGCTACTAGAAAGGCTGAGGCAGGAGGATCACTTGAGCCCAGGAGTTTGAGGCTCCAGTGAGCCATGACTGCACCATTGTACCCCAGACTGGGTGACAGACATCCTGTCTCATAAAAAAAAAAAAAATTAAGATGACAATTTTTGGAGGCTTTTCAAGATCATCTTTCCTCAGTAAAGAATATCTAAACAAAGATAGATAACCATTTTTCCTTTCAAATAGAAGAGATTATAAACTATAATACTTAGGGAGTGTATAATACCTCATGATGATGACATACCTTATGATGATGACCTATCATATGATGACATACCTTATGATGATGATTCCAATTAACTAGTACTAACTGAGCTTCTACAATATGATAGCTTCCTAATCACAGTAAGATAAGGTGACTACTATTCAGGAAATAAAATTCAGTAGGTTACAATGATAATTCATTAATTGTGGTTGAAATTTACATCTGAAACTACTGGGAATGCATTATAAATTCTGAACTGCATTACTGTGCTGCCATGATATGTAGTTAGGGGGTCAAACCTCTACTCAACTATTTCCCAAGTGATAATGATCAGGTTACTAAATACCACTAGATCTCAGCTTTCTAACCAATATACTGGGCCTAAAAACAGTTACCTCATAAGGTTATGAAAAGTAAAGGAGACAATCCATGCAAAGTATTTCTGCATGGTGTCTATGTACTCGTAACTATTGTTTTAAAAAACCAAGGAGCAGGCTGCGCATGGTGGCTGACACCTATAATCCCAAAACTTCAGGAGGCAGAAGTGGGAGGATCTCTTGAGACCAGGAGTTTGAGACCAGCCTGGGCAACACAAAGGGACCCACATCTCCACAAAAGATAAACATAAAAATTCAAGGAGCAGAAGACACATTATCTAAGTAATTTACTCTATAAAGGAAGAACAATGTTTTCCTAACAATAAGACTGATACTCTTAATAATATAGCAATCTATCTAGAGAGTTTTAATACATATTATTTCTAATAGTCCTTTTTTTAAAAAATATAAAATGTCCTTAAATTTTAGCTTTAAATAGACAACAAATTTTTTTGCTGACCACAGGAGCAGAAGTTAAAATGCTAAATATTGCAACCTAATAAAATAAAATTTGAAAACTATCTTTCAAACTATTATTTTTCAAAGGTCAAACAAAATTATGTGAAATCTTCACTATTAATGATATACATAGGTCATTGAAGAAAAGAATTCATCCAGAAATGGGGACATTCAGGGACTCCAATTCTTCACTTTAATGCAGTAGTAATTCTATTTGAGAAATATAATATTTGAAGAGAAAAATAATCAGAATTAATCAAGACTGTCTATTCAAAGTGTGAAAATGTGTTATCTGAGAATATTTTTATAATCTCTTATTATGTTAATCTCCATGAATCATGTATAAATATAGCCAACTTGAATTAACCGCCCACGACAAGACCAGGAAAACAATAGGTTCCTTTGTTCTAATGCTATCTTACTAATTTGTAGACTGACCTTGAAAAGACAGAATAATTCCACCTTTACGAGATGGGGACGGGACCTTAAGAAACGTTTTGAGGAAGATAAGTCATTACCCAATAGAAAGTTAAAGACAAAAACATTTTTTCTCTTTAGCAGCAAAATCATATTGAGTTAAACTGCCTCAAATGAAGAAACAACATCATCACAAACAAAGAGGGTTCATGCCTGTAATCCTACTGCTTTAAGAAGCCAAGGTGACAGGATCACTCAAAGTCAGCAGTTTGAGACCAGACTTGGCAACAAAGTGAGAGTCTATCTCAAGAAAAAAATTTTTAAAATTAGTCAGGTATGGTGGCAACTACTTGGGAGTCTCAGCTACTAGAAAGGCTGAGGCAGGAGGATCACTTGAGCCCAGGAGTTTGAGGCTCCAGTGAGCCATGACTGCACCATTGTACCCCAGACTGGGTGACAGACATCCTGTCTCATAAAAAAAAAAAAAATTAAGATGACAATTTTTGGAGGCTTTTCAAGATCATCTTTCCTCAGTAAAGAATATCTAAACAAAGATAGATAACCATTTTTCCTTTCAAATAGAAGAGATTATAAACTATAATACTTAGGGAGTGTATAATACCTCATGATGATGACATACCTTATGATGATGACCTATCATATGATGACATACCTTATGATGATGATTCCAATTAACTAGTACTAACTGAGCTTCTACAATATGATAGCTTCCTAATCACAGTAAGATAAGGTGACTACTATTCAGGAAATAAAATTCAGTAGGTTACAATGATAATTCATTAATTGTGGTTGAAATTTACATCTGAAACTACTGGGAATGCATTATAAATTCTGAACTGCATTACTGTGCTGCCATGATATGTAGTTAGGGGGTCAAACCTCTACTCAACTATTTCCCAAGTGATAATGATCAGGTTACTAAATACCACTAGATCTCAGCTTTCTAACCAATATACTGGGCCTAAAAACAGTTACCTCATAAGGTTATGAAAAGTAAAGGAGACAATCCATGCAAAGTATTTCTGCATGGTGTCTATGTACTCGTAACTATTGTTTTAAAAAACCAAGGAGCAGGCTGCGCATGGTGGCTGACACCTATAATCCCAAAACTTCAGGAGGCAGAAGTGGGAGGATCTCTTGAGACCAGGAGTTTGAGACCAGCCTGGGCAACACAAAGGGACCCACATCTCCACAAAAGATAAACATAAAAATTCAAGGAGCAGAAGACACATTATCTAAGTAATTTACTCTATAAAGGAAGAACAATGTTTTCCTAACAATAAGACTGATACTCTTAATAATATAGCAATCTATCTAGAGAGTTTTAATACATATTATTTCTAATAGTCCTTTTTTTAAAAAATATAAAATGTCCTTAAATTTTAGCTTTAAATAGACAACAAATTTTTTTGCTGACCACAGGAGCAGAAGTTAAAATGCTAAATATTGCAACCTAATAAAATAAAATTTGAAAACTATCTTTCAAACTATTATTTTTCAAAGGTCAAACAAAATTATGTGAAATCTTCACTATTAATGATATACATAGGTCATTTGAAGAAAAGAATTCATCTAGAAATGGGGACATTCAGGGACTCCAATTCTTCACTTTAATGCAGTAGTAATTCTATTTGAGAAATATAATATTTGAAGAGAAAAATAATCAGAATTAATCAAGACTGTCTATTCAAAGTGTGAAAATGTGTTATCTGAGAATATTTTTATAATCTCTTATTATGTTAATCTCCATGAATCATGTATAAATATAGCCAACTTGAATTAACCGCCCACGACAAGACCAGGAAAACAATAGGTTCCTTTGTTCTAATGCTATCTTACTAATTTGTAGACTGACCTTGAAAAGACAGAATAATTCCACCTTTACGAGATGGGGACGGGACCTTAAGAAACGTTTTGAGGAAGATAAGTCATTACCCAATAGAAAGTTAAAGACAAAAACATTTTTTCTCTTTAGCAGCAAAATCATATTGAGTTAAACTGCCTCAAATGAAGAAACAACATCATCACAAACAAAGAGAAGAGGAGGGAGAATACACAGAGAAAACTAGGTTGAACTCTTTCAATATTTGAATTTCCTTCTTATATGAACAATTACAACTGCTAAAAGCTGCAACCTAACTATCCCATAGATACAAGTCATGAAAGTTTGATTCATCCTCTTCCCAGATACTTGACCCTTTCTTTAGGTAAGTCTGAGTTTGCCATTTAAAACAAGTCTTGCAACACTTTTTTTTAGAAACAAAGCAAAATGTTCTGTAAATAGATGAACTATTATGCTTAGTAAACGTGCCAGAAACATTTCAAATGAAAACCATGGGGACTGTAGGGGCAGTATAAAGTGTTCAAGAAGAAATTTAAAACAATTGACATTAAAGTCATAAATCATGTGCTTCTGTGACATGAGAATCATTTCAAGTAAATAAACTTAAAGTGTGTGGGCACAGTGCAAGTTGCCACCTAATGCAAAGACGGAACTGGTAGGGGCTGCAAAGGAATGATTTCCATTGAAGGAATAACTGTGAGTACAGGCAAAAATCAACTGTCAGGCCACTTCCTTTCCCTCACATAAAATGTAGCAAGGTTATGTCTGCAAAGCAAGTTCCTCTCATCCTATATAACCTCCTTTAGTTGAGTCATTACTGAATTATTCCAAGAGATGCGACCTGAAAAAAAAACATCATTATGGAATAAAATAATTTCAAAGCTGAAAAGGGCCTCCAAATTTCTCTAATTTAGTAGTTCTCATCTTCTTTGGGGCCATAGATTTATCTGAGAAATGATAAAACCTACACACTCTCCTCAGAAATGAACATAAGGCATACAAAGGCAGCACAATTCTGAACTTCATGTGTAAGCATTTGAAGTTTATCAGTCCTAGATTAAGACCTATTGATCATGTCCATGTTCCTCACTTGAAAAACTAGGAAATTGAATGCCAGAAAGATTCAGTGATTTCTCCAAGGCCACACAGCCAAGTAATAGTGGAGCTGGCATTAAAACAACCCAGTAATCCCGACTTCCATCAAGATGCTCTGCCCCAGCATTCTTTAGAGAAAGGCTGTGATTATCTACATCCGTAAATCTCAACAGTCACTCATGTTGCTGCTTGAATAAATGAAATTAATAAGTTAGGATAGGAACACTCCACTTCAAACATTAAAACACACACACACACACACACACACACACAAAAAAAATAAGCACTATTGCCTAAGTAGTCCTGATACTTCTACATAAATAACTTTTATGTAGATGCTTGTTGGAAACATTATGGTTCTTACACCTCATCTCCACAAGTTGAGATTCGGAATAGTGATGCTCTTAGAGCTGCACCTTAAATAACTCCCTGAGAGACTGTGATCTGCTGGTTCTAAAGTAATGACCTACTTTAAACATATTTTGAAGATTTGTATTAATCTGGCATCTTTATAAATCTATACAACACAGATAACTAGTCATAACAGGAGTTGAGATTAAATAAGAGTCAAGACATTTTCATTTCTAAACAATGACAGAAGAGACCATCTAGAGCAATTGCTCTTAAGTCTCCTTTCAGAAATTTGTTAAAAACATAGATGTTTGGATCCCTTTCTCAGACTTATCAAAGCAGTTTCTTGCTGTAGGTCCAGGCACTTGCAATTTTTAAATTATTATTATACTTTAAGGTCTAGGGTACATGTGCACAACGTGCAGGTTTGTTAACAACACGTAGGTATACACACGCCAGGTTGGTTTGCTGCACCCATCAACTCGTCATTTACATTAGGTATTTCTCCTAACGCTATCCCTCCCCCAGCGCCCCACTCCCCAAAAGGTCCCAGTGCGTGATGTTTCCCTCCCTGTGTCCATGTGTTCTCATTGTTCAATTCTCACTTATGAGTGAGAACACGTGGTGCTTGGTTTACTGTTCTTATGATATTTTGCTGAGAATAATTGTTTCCAGCTTCATCCATGTCCCTGCAAAGGACATGAACTCATCCTTTTTATGGCTGCATAGTATTCCATCATATATACGGGCCACATTTTCTTTATCCAGTCTATTACTGATGGACATTTGGGTTGGTTCCAAGTCTTTGCTATTGTGAATACAGGCATAATTTTCATCAGCATGACAGGTGATTGTGATGCTCATTAAAGTGGAGCACATCATTTCTTCTTCACTCACGCAGCAAACATTTAATGAACACCTTCTACTTTGCTGCCCCCACCCTTCTCTTATATCACCATTAAAATTCCCAGACAAATAATTTAGCCAACAACTGACTGAGCCCATTGGGTATTAAGATAACATACATTAAAAAGTAGTTTTGCACCATTACATCTTCAAGGGTCTGTCTTGCTTTGTAGACTTATTCTTTCCTTCATCTTGTCTCTAAATCTTTATCTTCCTTACAGAAAGCTAAGATCATGTGCATGCTTGCTCGACTAGGTCATCTCACACAAGTTTACCATAACATTTTCTGTATTATTCTGCTTAGTCTTGTCAATAGCTTCTAGAATCTGAGAATAATTTATTGATAAATGAATTTAGGCATGGGCATCCGTAGTCAGATGGGAGTTAAGGCAGTAACTGATCTCATGGTGCTTACTACCATCCTACTTCCAGTAATGCCACCTGACACTCATTTCAGCTCTGAACTGAGGCACTTGGTATGCTTCCTCTTCCCTAAGTTCACATAATCATAAAATAGTAACCGTGTCTAACACTTACCAAATATCTACTATGTGTCAGGCACTGTGCTCACTATGGGCTTAGGCTACATTATTACAATTTATTCTCAGATCCCTCTGACATATTATCTCTATTTAACAGATGAAGAAACTGAGGCTCGAAGAGGTCAAGTGCCTTGACTAAAGTCACATAGCCATCACATGTTAAGTCTAGACTAGAACCCAGGTCATGCACAAAAGTTAAATTTTAAACACATACTGTCCTTTTAGTGTTGTTTCTTGGGTCACAAACTAACAAGCAACTCAAGGAAAAAAACATGATCTGTTTTTAAACAGTATGGTTTTTTTTTTTTAAATATGCCCCCCTCACCCCCACCCTATACACAATAGCTACCCAGGTATATGCCAGGCAACTCTTGCATGGCTTTGCTCACAGTTCCCACAAGTAAGACATACTGATACATCTGCTGCTGCTGTATGGGAGAATGCTTTTAAACCTTAACTCTCTGGGTCCTAAGGAATTTGTATAAACTGTGTCTGTAGGTTTCTACTTCTATATTGAGGCTAAGCTAGCAAGACTTCAACAGTGGCCTTAAACTTCTGTTTTGAAGTTCTATTATAAACCCAAAATAAAACATATACACCGGAAAATATGTATCAAGAAGAGGGAAGATAAATAGAGCCCCTTCTACTCCTTATCCTATTACCCCAACAAATAAACTTTTCATCCCTTTCTCTACATCACAACCCTCATTTCTTACCTATTCTCACATCACCTCGGTTCTCCAGTGAGTATTTAAATAACCAGGAATTTAAAAAAATTGCTTCTCAAGCTTTGTTCATCCTGAAATCATACATGGTTCAAACAAGCATGTAAGATCTCCCCTAGATCGCGAGGGTTGGGAAGGATGCATTCCAGACGTGTTATGCCCTCTCTGTGGCTTGATCTTGAGAGAAAGCACCTGGAAAAGCATAGCATGGAGCTGGCAGTGACTTAGGGGCAGCAATGCAAATGGCTTTCGCTGAGGGAAGAGTTCAATGTCACAAACCAGGGAGATGAGTCCCTTCAGCATGTGGGCAATGAATCACCTCTCTATGTTCCCTGAAGAAGCAAACGCCCACTGACATGTGACAGGGTCTTCATACTGATGGAATGGGGAGAATAGCCATTTCAGGTTTCCTTTCGTTAGGCTTTTTAGAGAAGAGTAGGAAGACATGTGAAGGGGAAATAGAACATGCTGGAGAACCCACTGGAGAGATTATGGGGAACAAGCCGGGGCAAGCCCATCAGCACACAGCGAACTCTCCAAGGTCCTTCACTGCCTATGAAGGAGGGCGAGAAGACCAGCAAATAAGCAGTCACAGCAGCGGTGTGCAACTAGCCAGTTTTACCAACAAAGTATCCATGACCTTAAATATCTCACTACCTGCTTTCTATAAACCCTTTATAGTAACCCAATGATTCCTTTCCCCACCTTAGGAAAACAGTACTTTGGGGCAAGAAAAATCTAAATCTTTGATCAACAAGCACAGGAAAAAGAGCCACAGCTCTTTTTTACACGGCACTTTAAAGCATTCCTTACTCACCAATTTAGTGACGTCTTTTACATTATTAGTCACACGATTCCTGCAGATCCCTTCAGTTTTGACGAGAGGATTAAATAGGAGCAGTTGGAGATAAATGCAAGTGAGAATCCAAGTCTAAATGAAAACAGAAAAATTGCTTGATGATCATCAGTTAAAATCTGTAATCATTCAAACTTTTAACATTTAATGCCTTGATGCACAAAAAGGCCAGTCTAATATATATATGTGTGTTATTGGCTTAAATGCAATTAAATATTACACATTCAAGCTATGTTCACCAAAGTTTTAAAAAGCTTTTAGTTAAAATCCATTTTGAATTATTCTCTCAATGACAATATTGTTAACTTTTGTCAAAAACTTTCTTCAGCCAATTTCCCAATGGCAATTAGGAATAAACTTGTAACAGCATGTTAAAGACTTAGCCTTTGGGGTGTCTTCTAAAAGCTAGAGAATGCATAAAATGTATCCCTTATGGCACCAAAAGAAACATCTTATTTCTACTTTAAATGTAGACCGCTTGGCAAGTAGCAGTATAACCCCTGAGCAGTGCTTTAATTCAATAATCTACAAGAGTACACCAAGTTAAAGTGACAGAGATGTGTATTTTTAGACCTAAGACAGAATTCCACTTCATTTGTGAGACATCAAAAGAATATTTTGAAACACAGCTTTTTAGTCACTTAAGGAAAATATTTCCTTAGCCAATAGGAAGGCATTCTTGAACCCTAGCAGAAAGTAATCTGTCTTCTCTCTCTCTCTCAAACACACATAACCTACACATCGGCTTGAAAACAACATTTTCTATCATGTATTATAGTTGTTTTAATGCATGACTTATTATTCCTTATTACACTATAGAGTTTCAAGGACTTGTGCATCTGATTTATCTTTGTAGTATCTTCACAACACATAACACAGTATCTTGCATATAAAAAGCCCTTAATAAATATTTGCTGGGTGAATCAGTGGTCAAGGTAAAAATATATTCTGATGCTCAAATTCAATAACCATTTATTAAACATGTATTATGCTGCAGGAACAGTGCCAGTCACTAGGGTAACAAAGATGATGAAGATGCCCTTGAAACTCAGGGGCAGGTAAATAAATAACACCCACACCTTGTGATAAACACTTTGGGAACACAGAGGAGGAAGCAATTAATCAATTAACCTTAAGGGGGAGAACCAGTTGCAGGAAGACAGTGCCAAGAAAAGCCAGAGAGAAAATGTGACTATGGCCGGATTTAGGAGGACAAGGAGGATTTGCAAGGGCTGACAAAAAAAAAGATGAGCGTTCCAGGAAAAATAAACAACATGACAAAACCATGCAGATGTGAAGACATCTTAAAATATGTGTGAATTCTTTTATGAGATACCATTCTTCTGTAAAATCTTAAAATTACACAAGAGTCCAGATGCACATGACTAGAAATCTTCTCTATTTACATAGCTGCCATATTTAAAAGGAACTGGATTATTATTTTCAATTAATATCTGCATGCTAACTAGATATTATACTAGAACAAATAATGATTATTATTTGCTAAAATTTCTAAAACTACAATGCTAATTACATGGATAAAGTGGTTTGTATTCAAAATTAAAATCCTTTTATTCCCTTACCACCATGGTCTATTTTAGCAGTAATCCTGCATAATTTAATTTAAGGCTACTTTGAGCACTGTGGGGTCACACTCTTCATAGTATCATCTTTCTTGGACCACAGCGAAGACTAAGTTGTAAAAATTATTTCTGTCTGAGGATTCTTCTTTTTGGACAACCCCTACATACAAATGCTCCATTAATAACACAATCTTCCTTCACATGTGTAAATATAATTTATTAAACTCAGCTTTCTTTTATATTGTCATTGCTAAGACATAACCTCCCTGGAAATAAACTTCTCTAAGCCCCTCTTTCCTGATGTGATTTGGGAACTTTCTCTAAGACATCTCTGTAATGGACCAATCTCAGAAATGACCATAATCACATCCTTGGCTCAAAGAAATTTAACGGCAGAAATTCTGTTACTGGTGTTCGCAATCCTTTACTCCTGGCCTTGAATAAATACTAAAGAAACATTTATTCATTCATTCATCTAACAAGTATTTATTGAGCATCTGGTGTATACCAGGCATTGTGCTAGGTGCTAGGCCTATATAATGAACAAAAAAAACCTGCCCTCATAAGGCTTAATCAACAAACATAAGTAACTAGGTTATACAGTATGTCAAAAGGTGTCAAAAGCTATGGAAAAAAAAAAAAGATTAGAGCAAGGTTAAGGGGATTGGAATCATAATGTCTACTCTGTCTTACTGGTGATCTTGGGTTCAGAGTGACAATCACAGTCATGAGTCACAGGAGGCTTTGCTCAGCACCATGTGTACTACTGAGTTTCAAGAAAGGTTAGGTCAGCCGGTTGTGGTGGCTCATGACTATAATCCCAGCACTTTAGGAGGCCGAGGTGGGTGGATCACGAGGTCAGGAGATCGAGACCAGTCTGGCCAACATGGTGAATCCCTGTCTCTACTGAAAATACAAAAATTAGCTGGGTGTGGCAGTGCGCGCCTGTAACCCCAGCTACTGGGGAGGCTGAGGCAGCAGAATTGTTTTAACCCATGAGGCAGAGGTTGCAATGAGCCAAGATCGTGCCGCTGCACTCCAGCCTGGAGACAAAAGCTAGACTCCATTTCAAAGAAAGACAGACAGACAGACAGACAGAAAGGAAGGAAGAAGGAAGGAAGAAACAAAGAAAGGAAAGAAAGAAGGAAGGAAGGAAGGAAGGAAGGAAGGAAGGAAGGAAGGAAGAAAGGAAGGAAGGAAGGAAGAAAGGAAGAAAGGAAGAAAGAAGAAAAGAAGGAAAGAAGGAAAGAAGGAAAGAAGGAAAGAAAGAAAGAAGAAAGGAAGAAAGAAGAAAGAAGGAAAGGAAGAAAGAAATAAAGAAAGGAAGAAGGAAAGAAGGAAAGAAAGAAAGAAAGGAAAGAAAGAAAGAAGGAAAGAAAGAAAGAAAGAAAGAAAGAGAAAGAAAGAAGGAAAGAAAGGAAGGAAGGAAGGAAGGAAGGAAGAAAGAAAGGAAAAGAA
Source organism: Mandrillus leucophaeus (assembly GCF_000951045.1). Lineage (NCBI taxonomy): Eukaryota > Metazoa > Chordata > Mammalia > Primates > Cercopithecidae > Mandrillus > Mandrillus leucophaeus. The sequence goes on from NW_012103588.1 coordinate 134,637, forward strand.
AGAAAGAAAGAAAGAAAGAACGAAAGAAAGAAAGAAAGAAAGAAAGAAAGAAAGAGAGAGAAAGAAAGAAAGAAAGAAAGAAAGAGTTAGGTAACAAAAGAGTACATACAGCACCAGCAGAGTCAACTCCCAGGCCATCTCTAATATTAGGAAGTCACTGAACACTCAGGATATGTGTGGCAATGATAGGTGATGCTGGGTAGGTGATTCCTTCTCCTTATACCTTGCTAGCTGAGCAGTTTTTTAGGGATACAGCATGAACTTCTATTCATTTTTCTAGAGCAGCTATCCCCACCAGTACCAGTCTCAACAATAAAATATTAATACATACCAGTGCATGATATATGCTTGTAATAAAGCACACATCAGTGCTTGCTACCTAGTAACTTCAGCTGAGTTCTCTTGGAGGAAGTATAGATGAACACCTAAAAGTTTCTTGAGTCCTTGTTGAAAGAAGACTTAGAGGGAGGGTCAAATCACCAGGCATTTCTGAGTCTAGAGAAGAGCCACAGAACTAACTGTACTCTTTTCTTTCCAAAGATTGCAGTATGTATGGAAACAGCTTGGAATTTTTAACAGGGTAATATTGACAAGTGTCTCATTAAGAAGACAACATTTCACCAAAGATTGGACAAAGCTAAGGCAGTGGTCCACGCAGACATCTGTGGGAAGAGTACGGCATACAGAGAGAAAAGCTGGTGCCAAGGTCCTAAGGTCTATTTAAGACATCTGTTATTTAAGACATAGCAAGAGTAAATCAGGGAGCAGTAGAGGATGATGATGTCAGAGAGACAATGGAGAGGCCAGCTTATGTAGGGCTTATTGAAGCCCATTGCCCAGACGTTGACTCTTACTTGAATAAAATAGGATTCACTGCAAGAATTTGAGCAGAGGCAGGATATAAATATACTTCAGAATAAAAATAAATTAATTAAATAAGATCAGTCTGATTGTTATAATAAAAATAGACTTTAGGGTGACAACAGGTAGAAAATGAAACAGACAAGTTGGGAAGTTGTTGCTGTAATCCAATCAAGAAAGGGTTATAGTAATACATTGACTGAAAGTGGTTAGATTCTGGACATCTTCCTAAGGCTGAACCATGAGAATTTCCTGACAGAGTAAGATTTGAGAGAAAGAGTCAAAGATGACTATAAGAATTTTGGTATGAACTACTGGCAAGATGGTGTTGCCATCAACTGATATGGGGAACACTGGGGATAGAGAAGGTTTGGGGGGCAGATCAGGAGTTAAATTTTGAGTATGTTAAGTTTAAGATGTCTTTGAAGTATTCTAGTGATAATGCCAGGTCAAGATATTTAAATCTGGACTTAGGAGGGAAGCTTGGGCTGCAGATATAAATATGATAGCCTTCCATATATAAATGGGGTGTTAAGCAAATGAGTGGATGAGATCACCAAGGAAGTGAGTAAAAGTACAAAAAAGAACAAAGAACTGAGCATGCTATGGTGTTCTAACCTTAAGGGATCTGACAGAAGAGTTAGAACCCACAAAAGAGTCCAAGAGAGCAAAACAAAAAGATTATGGAAGAAAGTCAAGACTTTAAAAAAGTACTTTAAGGAAACGAAGGTCAAACTATGTCAAATGCTGGTTATAGGTCGAGTAAGACAAGGACTGAGAACTGACTACTGGTTTGGCAACATTAAGGTCACTGGTGATATTAACAAGAGCACTTTTATTGAAGTGGTACGGGAAAAAGCCAGTCTACGGTGGGTTTAAGAAAGTAAGAGACGAGACTAACCAGAAACAATGAGTATGAACAGTTGTTTTGAAGTTTTCTTTCAAAGGAGAGCAACTGGATAAACAAACACATAAATAAAACCAAGATGGGGAAGTAGCTGGCAAGAAATTGGGGGTGAAGAGAGTTTTCTTTGTAAGAAGGTTGAAACATCAGAATGTGTATATGCCTATGGGAATGATCCAATAGGAGGAAGCAATTGGCAATATAGGTCAGAAGAGAGGGAACTGCTTGGGCAACAGCCTTGAGCAGGAAAGAAGGGGTGAGATTCAGTTCTCAAGTAGAAAGTGTGGCTTTAAATAGGAGTATAAGTAGTTCAATTCTATCAGGCAGAGTACTGGAATGTAAATGCAGATGCTGGTGGTGTTTTGGGAACAATTCCATGAACAGAGCTAAAAGTTACTGAACATTTACTATATACCAAGCATCTTGGATATCTAATAACGAAAAAACAGTAACTTTCATATGTCCTAATTTTAAAGATGAAGGAGTTGAGGTATAGGGACATTTGGTGACTTCTGAGTGGTGAAATCAGTAAGCCCAGGTCTGTCCAATTCTAACTCCTGTCCTTTTAGCCCCTCTACACTGTCCCAGAACTCCCGCAAATCTGTTAGATGATTTGTGAGAACTGTGATGTGATAGCAAATCTCTAAAACTTTAATAATTTTGCAAATATCAAGCATATGGAGACAAGTCTGTTCCACATTCCATGCCACAGCTGAATATTCTACATTATTCAAACCATCATTTTTAATATATGTCATTTGATAGTTCCTTAAAATACATCAACACAGACTGCTATAATAATTGAAGAATGATTTGATCTGGGCAATATATTTTTTGTATCAGTTAAATTGAAATAGCTTACAAAGATATGGTTTTGTTCATTTTATAAAAATCTACTGGGTAAATGCTAAAATTACATCTATGTTGGCTTATGAACATTCAAATATCTCTGAAAAACCTATATTTCTTAAAGCCCTTTATTTTAAAGCCATTATAAATAAATTCATACTGTAATTTAATTTTGCAGATACTTTGCTACCATTTAAACTACCTACCTTTCATAAAATTAAAGAATTCATTCTGGCATAGCTAAACATTAGGACAGGGGGATAATCAAGTTAGAAATACTGAGGTTTTTGCGAAGCAAGGATGACACCTCCTTCATCAGTATACTCAGGAGAGAGCTGAACTGCAGAGCTTACTTCTTTATATAAAAAAGAAATTTTTCAGTATTAATTTTTCTACACAGAAGTCTTTCTAATATTGTACACACACTTCGATTTCTTAAACAGTGAATTGAAATATTAAACTTTGCTTTTCTTTGACGGTTCAGGGTCATCAAATAAAAGGAAGACTTTCAAAGTATCTCACTTAGGTAGTTGTAACTTCCCTTCTCCAAGAGTTTCCAAATTACTGTACTTGTTTGTATAACTTTTAAACATTTAGGTTTCACTTGTTTGTTCCTTAGTTTTCCTGTTTCCCCCAGACTGTCATGTCATTACTTGCAATACATTTTTACCACTAACATGCCTATTTCCAGTCTCCTGCACTCTTGATGATGAGCACAACGCATGTCCCATATGGGAGCTTACAGCAGGAAGTATAATGGTCCCAAAGATGTCCATGTTCTAATTCTTGGAACTTGTGAATATATCATCACATATGGCAAAATGGACTTTCCAGACATGATTACGTTAAGAACTAGAGATGAAGAGACTATCCTAGATTCCCTGGGTCTAATCTAATCCCCACGGTCCTTAAAAATGGAGACTATTTTCCAGCTCTGTTCAGAGACAGGCGCAATGATGGAAGAACAGTCAAGTAAATGTGACATGAAAAGGACTCAACATGTCCTTGCTGGCATTGAAAATAGAGAGAAGGGACCAGGAGTCAAGGAATGTAGGAAGCTTCTAGAAGCTGGAAAAGAGAAAGAAACAGATTCTCCCCTAGAGTCTTTGGAAAGCAACACACAGTCTAATTGATACTTTGATTTAAGTGAGCCCTATTTTGAACATTTGATCTTTAAAATTATAATATTATTTATATATATATATATATATATATATTTTTTTGATGGAGTCTCTCTCTCTCTGTTGCCCAGGCTGGAGTGTAGTGATGTGGTCTTGGTTCACTGCAACCTCCGCCTCCGAGGTTCAAGTGATTCTCCTGCCTCAGCCTCCCGAGTAGCTGGGATTAAAGGTTCCTGCCACCACGGCCAGCCTTTTTTTTTTTCGTATTTTTGGTAGAGACAGAGTTTCACCATGTTGGCCAGGCTGGTCTTGAACTCCTGAGCCCAGGTAATCCACTTGCTTTAGCCTCCCAAAGTGTTGGGATTACAGGCGTGAGCCACTACACCCAGTCAGTCAATAAATTTGTGGCAATTTATTACAGCAGCAACAGAAAAATAAAACACAGCTCAATTGAAATACTTTTGGAATGAATGAATGAATGAATGAATGAATGAATGGTGCAGTGTAGTGATGGTCAAGCTATTCCAGATGAGGAAAGTGAACTGCCTCTGCCAGAATTCTTGGCCCCCCACCCTTTATTTTAAGCAGAGTAGCTCAGCTTTTTCTTTTTTTTTTTTTTTTTTTAATTTGTTCATGCCTCTTAGAAAGATTCTGTTTAAACAAAGGTTTCCAAGGACCAAGAAGAAATTAGGAAAAAAACAAAACAAAACAAAACAAAAAAACGCTTTTGGAAACCATGGGCAGAATATGGATCCAGAAAACCTCTCAGTCCCTTCCCATGTGACTTCAAACAAGTCAGCTAATCCCCCTGAGTATCCATTTATCAGTCTGTAAAACGAGAATGAAAATAATTTTTGTCTTACCCATTTCATGAACTAGTAGTAAGAATCAAATGAGAAACTATTCAAACTGCGGATGCTATGCAATTATTTGTTGTGTGGTTTATGGGCTTTGCATTGGCTAGGAAACCAGGAAACAAGTACTTCAAAAATGTTTGAGTAAAACTTTCTGAGAAAAGACTTTATAGAGTAAATCTCCCATGAACAAAGAGTATGACCTTTAGCACATGAATATTTTCACACTGACTTTGAGTTCACACACCTTTTTCATTTATTTCTTAGTTCTGAACTGTGTTTAGAGTAGCTTCAGTTACCACACAATTGACTTCCAATTAAATGAGGTGTTCTAATATATCAACAAAATATTTATCTTTGTTTTCTCTTCCTCTTATTCCAATTTCTGGAAACTCTGAGGGGATAGGGTACCTAAATGTGTGGGTGTGCACACACGCTCACACACACCCTAATGGGGATATACTCCTGAAGCAAAATGTCCCTGTGTTTGTGACTTCTGCTCTAAAATGTATCTTTTCAGTTTGGGTAATCATCTGTTTTTTTTTTTTTTTTTTTTTTTCCTGTTAACATTCTCTGCAGCTGTATATGACATTTTTCTTTGCTACTTTGTTTAATCATTGTACAACTTTTCTCTCTAGGTCAAGCTCATTGTGTGATAACCTCTCATTTCTGGATAGTCTTTCATTGTATAGACACATATTGTCGTGGGTAGTTCTCGTTTTTTTTTAGAAACATGCATCAAAATTGTCCCCCGTGTATTCCCCCACAACACACAAAATTCCAATAATCCTTTCATTGCTAAATGTTGCCTTCAAATTATTTACATGATTAGGAAAAAAAATAATGAGAAATCTGTGTGCACTGTTACAACCAAGGCATGCAGTAGAAACAGTTCTGGTAGAGAGAAGTAATACTGACTAAAATTTATGTTGACATCAATGACAGATGTGGCAGGTCCTTTTCTGGGAGCAGGTTTTAACAGTAGCAGATAGTACTAGAATAGCACTTTAAAGAAGTCTGGGGTGGGAGGAATTTACAAGAAGATGAGGCTGAAGACCTCAAAGGCAAAGGTCTTGCTCAATTTTCATTTTCGTTGAGAACAAACATCAGCAGACTCCAGTGGGCTATTCACCCAATAATCAATCCCTCCTGAACACAGAGCTTTCCTTACAGTAAAAAGCCATATGCCAGGAAAAGAAGCTACAAAATCCCCAAACGAAATAATGGACTTAATCTGAACGGGTGTTGCAACACATAAGTCACACTGCAGATTCCTTTTCTTCAGTAGAAATTAAAATGCATGCAGCCTAAGAACATCAGGAGGACATATGCTGTTCAAGAAACCAGCAGATACCAATCTTCTAAACTTGGAAAAAAAAAAACACAGGAAAAAAAGCCTTTCTCTCTCTATGAATATGAGAAGTGATTTTTTAAAATATGCATTGTCAGGGTCCACATTACAGACTTCACAAAGTCAAAAAGAGAGTGAAGTGTTTGTGTAGCTCATTTTCTTTATGCACAGACCTAAGAAATGGTATTAGAGCTGCCCTGAACAAAACAGCAGCTGCTGCCAAAAACAACATTCATCTTCTCTTTAATCTTGCATACCAGCTATTGAAGCAGGCAGTTCCCTTGTAGCCCAAATGTATTTTGGAAGAGAGCCAATTGGCTCAACTACCCAAAGACAGGAAAGCCAGTTACCAAGATACAGGTATGGTAATTAGTCCTGAGTTCAGGTCTTCTTAACTCATATGAACCATATCTTCCAAAAATAATCTATGTAAACCAACAACAGGATCCTCATTTGGTGAATAACCATTCAGTTCTATATGACTTCTTTTTTCAGATCTTTTTAATTGCTTAAAGATTTATCTTAAATATTGTAAGGAAAATACCTAATCATCTTACATTGACTGAAATTCTTCTCTAAGCACTGTTCAGTAATCTCAAAGGGACAAATGAAACATTTAGTAGATTTTATAGTTTTTGAAACTTAACTACTATCAATAAAGCAGATGTTACCAGAGTAACTAATTGAAACTCAGACCAACTTGGAACCAAATTGGTGGGTGCCAAAATCTTGTAAAGATACTCTTCTAACTTCCCTCCACAAAAATCCTTTTGTGAAGAAGCAAACTAAAAATGTTTTAAAATATGGGTGATTATTAAAATATGTAATGAATATGCTCTTATAACAAAAAACTGAACATCCTAGAAAGAAATTGCTTAATATAAAAAGGCAGACAATGTAATATAATATGACAATTTAATGTAATAAAGGAATTTAAAGATTTCAAGGTACTCAATATATGAGAAAAATTTGGGGAAATTCACCCTTTAATAATCAGTCCTTGTTCTAGATGTAAATGCCACTTAAAGGGGAAATAACTCAAAATATATTGACTCCTAAGGGCTGCACATAGGACAAGCAGTTTGCAGATATTATTTCCTATAATCCTCCCATCAACCAGGTAGATATTATTACCCTATTCTGCAGGTGAGCAAAACACAATTTGGAGAGATTAGGTAACTTCCTCACAGCCACTTTGCTAGGAAATTGCTGGATTGGATATAAACCAAAACCTACACTAGCTATGCTGGAAAGAAAAATACTGGGCCAGTTAGATAATAAAACTGACTTCATTTATATTTAATGAATAACTAAATTTTATTTAAAAGGGTCATATTGCAGAAGGCATATAGGTCTCTTTAACTCAACCAGTTTCAAACTGAAACTACATGTCAAGTTATTACTAGGTTGAATAAAGTCAGCAGGTAAATCACGTTACACTTATCTATAGCTTAAACAAAAATTTACATAGCTAGAGGGAGGAGAGAAACCCAAAAAATAAAGCGAAAAGTTGTTTCTTCTTATAAAAACAAAATTGGGTGCTTTCAGACTTGTAGTAACATTATCCCAGGAGCCACTTATTCATTAACAGACATGTCCGGAGTATCTAATAAATACATAAGCTTAAGACAGAAAGACTATGGTCATTGGCCTCAGGAAGCTCAAATTCCTGGAGAACACAGCACAGAGGTGGGCGTCAGAGAGAAAAGGCCCAGCCCCTCCCTCAACCGTCCCCTGTCCCAAGTACAGCTAAACCTGACTTGGGGAGGGGAGCATTTGAGGGAGAGGCTGAGAGATAGTTTCTGGGGGGAGAAGCTTCTCCAAAGGTGATCGGGGGCAGCCAACTCAAAGACAGTGAGGGAGAAGACCCCTGACAGAGGCAGTAGCAGGTGCCCACAGAAGTGTGGAAACAAGGCATGTTCTTAGAATTCTGTGACTTTTTACTCCATTGGAAAATGAGAATAAGCAAAAAAAAAAAAAAAATACAAGGCTACAGAGAGAGATATAGAGGCCCTCCTAATTTTGCTAATTGATTTAGTTTCCATTTTAAAAGCACTGGGGAGACCCAGAATGATTTTAAGCAGGGGAGTGTCAAGATCTGATTTATTGTTAAAAGGTTTATCAGGCATCAGAATGAAGGATGGACTGGAGGAGGGAGGGCAACAAGCCTGGGGGCATAAGGCCCATTAGGAGGTCACTGAAGTAATCCAAAGTCGAGATGATGAGGGCCGTAACTAGGGCAGTGGCATTGAGAATGGAGAAAAATGAACACGTTCAACAGGATGTGGAAGTAGAACGGAAGATCTTGGTGACTAATGAAAAGAGGGTAGGGTCAAAAGGGGAAGAGGCACAAATGACTTCCAGGTTCCAGTTTGGGTGAATGTGTAAAAAGTGATGCTATTTGCTGATCCAGATATGTAGGAAGAGAAGAGGCAGGAGTTTATCACCAAAAACCTTAGAGAATACTACCATAGAAGGAGGACATTCTATCATGAACTATCTGTGTAGGAGATGAGAGAATGCGAAGCCAAATACATGAGAGGGAAATCAGTTGATTGTGGGGGTACTGCAGCCAATGGGGAAAAAAACAACAACAACAAACAAACAAAGGGAGAGGGCAATGAATAAAACAAGCACTAAAAGGTGTCAATATGATGTTTACTAAAGAGTACTTAATGGAGCTGACCTTAATGAGGGCAGTTGTCATTGAGCTGATGGAACTAAAAGTCAACCTCAGTGGATGGACTACAGGACTGAATGAATATGAGGGAATTTCAAAGGTATATTACTACAGCTTGCCAAAAAAGAAAGAAGAGAGTGAGTGATCACAGAAAGGGCTAGAAAGTTCACTTCTGTCTTGGTAGAAGGGAACAGACAGCCCTGAAAGAGTGGGACTAAAATAATCAACTCAGCATTTCTCTTTTTTAAATGGCCTAGGAATAGGGAACAACTCACCTGAGGTTAACAAAGCTGGGTGAGGTCAGCAGTTTTGACCCTGTGTAACAATCCCTGATAAAAGACTGATACCTCAGGCAAGAATATAGGGCCTGCGTATTCAGGTTTTTACTGTTATTAATTTTAATAAAGATGTACATAATAGAGTAAGCATTTGTGACAGCAGTATAGACTATTCAATTAGTAACAATGGTTTAAAAAGTAGATCATTAGCTATCCATAAATAAAGCTCTTTAGCAGTTACACAAAGCAGAGGAAAAAAATCCCCTACACAGTATAATCCACTGAATTTTAAGGAGATCTGAGCTAATTCTAATTTCTATGAGGATAATGATGTATAACAGACTGAACTAGTCTAGAAAACTGATGGGTACTAGTTTAATTCTCAACTATCATGTCTAGAAAGCTAAAAACTCCATTTCTCAGATGCCCTTTACGTTAGCTAGATTTATATATCTACTGCCAACTCTTTGCAATAAGTGTATATTGTCAAAGAAATAAGACGAACAGACCTCCCCCAACACCGGCCAAAGTATGGAAACATAATTTTAAAAATTCATGAAAGTTCTGAAATCTGTATCTTCAGCACTGCATGAACACTGGCACCGTTCATTCTTATGCCAATTAGCTGCTCTTAAAATTGAACTACCCTGATATACAAGAATCTGAGGGTTGTAGCTCTCCAAAAACAGCTACAGAAACATAAATCATAATTTATACTCTTTCAAATACGTGACTCGCTTCTGAAAGTGAGATCCCATGTAAATCAAAAATTATGTAATTCTTTAAAATCTCTAAAATAGCTTGAACTCCAAACCATTTAGTGGTGTGAAACGAGCATAGGCTTCAGTTGCCATCTGATCTCAAGTGCCCAATCTGAGACTGAATGCCTGAATTTCCTAGGACATTTTTGTGGGTTTTTTTTTCCACTATGGATGCAGTTAAATTTGCTCATATGCATTTTCACATCTGCTACTGAAAGTCTGACAAGTTAAGTCTCACAGGACCTTTTAATTAAAATAAATAAATAAATAAAAATCTGAGGAAGCAGCTCAGAAAATTTTCAACGAAGTCCCCCACCGCCTCACCACCAACCTGGATCCTTTACTACATGAGAATAAACTAAATCTTTATACTCTACTTTAACTGCTTCCAAATATCATCAAAATGAGTAGAACTAGAGGCATGAGGTCGAAGAACATTCACAGTCTTGATCGTTTTCTCCATCACATCAGATGACAAGCTTGATTGGCAAAGGTCACAAACTAGCTTTCCGAATTATGCAATGCGTGCAAGACATACCAATTGCCTTTTTAGTGGGATGGAATAAACTGTTGAAATGTTCCTTCTTTCACTGAAGGTGTTCCAACTGAAACCAAGGGAGTCAGCTATGTTATGTTTAGATAAAGTGTAATCATCTGGGGTGTTTACTTAAAATGCAGATTCCTGAATGTCAGAGGGAGTCCAAATTTCTGAGGTGCATCTCAGGAAAGCACATCTTTTAATAAGCTCTCTATGTGATTATTATGTACCCTATAAAGTCTGAGATATAATATTTTAGATAGTTCATGAGTGCTATATTGGTTAAAGAAAAAACAAAAATGTCTTAAAAGGTATACAAGGTGGTATTTGATTGAAGCGCTACATACTAGATGCTCTTGATTTACAGTAACTTGAGGGGGTGAGGGATAAGAGATGACAAATTGGGTGCAGTGTATACTGCTTGGGTGATGGGTGCACCAAAATCTCACAAACCACCACTAAAGAACTTACTCATTTAACCAAACACTCCCTGTTCCCCAATAACCTATGGAAACTAAAAAAAAAAAAAAGATAAGAAAAGTTAAGTGTATTGAGTGCAGAGAATACTGTTGATTGGCTCTTTCAATTGCCATTCCAATATTCTCCTAGCATATCCCTCTAAACTATCATGGCTAGAAAGCTAAAAATTCCATTTCTCAGATGCCCTTTAAGTTAGCCAGGATTGTAGATGGGACTTTGGTTCTGCGAATTAGGCATGACTGCAAGATCTGATATGGGAAGGAAATACTTGAGAAGACGGGCTGGCTCCTGGGCATGCATTTTGTTGGTTTAGTTGGTACTACAGGCAGCAAGACCCTACAGTTAGCAGCAGTAACAGCTTTCTGCACTGGCTGCAACATATTTACAGACTGCAGTGGACTTAAGTTCTGAGTGCTGGGAATTGCTCTGGAAGCTCAGCTTGCAGTATGCTCCTCTGGCCTTTCCAAAAATTCCACAGACCATCAAATGCACTTCAATATACTCTTTGAAGTGTATTCCAGGTTTCAACCATGCAGAGTGGATTATAGTGTCCAAAATTAAATCCTAAGCAAAACAAGGGGAAAAAGCCAAGTAATTAAGCATTTATTTCTCCTAAGGGTGGTCAAAACTTTTCTTAGAAATTTCCCATTAGTATTTCACAATTCAAGTTGTAAAATAAGGATTATTTTAAATTTTAAAAAAGACCAATTTTTGATAGGCAATCCATGAGAGTTTAATACAATTCTACCAGCTGAAACACAGCAAAGCATTTACAGTTGGCATGCCTGGGTCAAGTTCCTCTGGTAACAATAAACTTCAATTGCAGATTCATTGACATGCCTGAGACACGTTTCTCTGGTAATAACACTCCACAACCGCAGGTTCAATAGCACGCCCAGGACTTGTTCTTCTGATAACAATATATGTCAATTGCAGGTTCACTGCTTATGAAGGTGATATTTAAAACAAGAACGTTATCCAAGTAAGACATGAATTCAAATTCTGGTGCTGTTACTTAATTGTAATCCACAGCAAATTATGTAACCTCTCTGAGACTCAGTTTTCTTGTGATAACATGTTTTTGCAGTTTTGAAAAGATTACATAAGACGATGTTATGTAAAGCACTCACAACTCAATTGGCAGATCTAGGAGATCATTACATGACTATTAATGCTCTAATAATTATTTTGTTAATTATAGCTAATAGTTAACTACAGCTAGTTCAGTTAGCTACAGTTAAACCATAGTTGATGTTACAGTTATTTTATCTTTATTAATCCCTTAAACACTGAATTCTAAAAGCTGAGCTAACAGTAAATTACTATAGAATAATTCACAGTGCAATCCATTTTTTAAAAATGTATTTTCTTTTTTTTTTTTTTTTGAGACGGAGTCTCGTTCTGTCGCCCAGGCTGGAGTGCAGTGGTGCGATCTCGGCTCACTGCAAGCTCCGCCTCCCAGGTTCACGCCATTCTCCTGCCTCAGCCTCCGAGTAGCTGGGACTACAGGCGCGCACCACCACACCCGGCTAATTTTTTGTATTTTTAGTAGAAACAGGGTTTTACCGTGTTAGCCAGGATGGTCTCCATCTCCTGACCTCGTGATCCGCCCGCCTCGGCCTCCCAAAGTGCTGGGATTACAGGCGTGAGCCACCGTGCCCGGCTTGTATTTTCTTTTTAATTGCACATAATAATTGTAGACAATGTCATTTATGCTCTGCATCCCCATAGATTAAAGATCGGTCACGGAAAGTGAAATAAAGAGGTTGTGAAACTGCCCCTGAGCTTGGATTTGGATCCGCTCTTCCAAGCAGGCAGGCTCTTTTCTACCTAGTATAAAAGTGAGGCAAAAATTGTTTGGGCAACAGATGAATGTTAACCTAAATAGCCAAGTTTCAAAAGTCAACTTTAGCTTCACTAATATATCCAAAACAGCTTTAGAAAAGAGCGTGTTGGCTGGGCGCCATGGCTCATGCCTGTAATCCCAGCACTTTGGGAGGCCAAGGCGGGCAGATCACAAGGTCAAGAGTTCAAGACCAGCCTTGCCAACATAGTGAAACCCCGTCTCTACTAAAAATACAAAAACTAGCCGGGCATGGTGGCGCGCACCTGTAGTCCCAGCTACTTGGGGGGCTGAGGCAGGAGAATCGCTCAAACCTGGGAGGCGGAGGTTGCAGTGAGCCGAGATCGCACCACTGCACTCCAGTCTGGGTAACAAAGCAAGACTCTGTCCCCCAAAAAAAAGAAAAGAAAAAGAAAAGAAAAAAGAAAACAGTGTGTTTATTCATGCACAGAGAAGTAAATGGTATAGAGGAGGGGGTTGGAAAACATTAACCTTAGAATCAGACTGCCCATATTTTAATTTCTACTTTGACAGAACCCTTATGGCCTTTGGAAAGTTATTTTATCATTCTGGGCCTCAGTTTCCTCATCTATAAATGGGCATAATAACAGAACTGACTTTATAGGTTTACTGAAGATTAAATATAATTATGTAAGTAGGCATTTAGTACAGTACCTGTCAAATAATGCACCCTTATAGATGTTTGCTATGGCTACTATCATTGCTGTCTAGAACAAGCATCCCCAGTAACATCATGCCCAAACTTGAAGAAGGTTGCTTAAGCCAAAAATCTGGGCACCATCCTTGATTTTTCCCAGTCCCCTATTTCCACATCTGATCATATTTTCTATCAGCAAAATAAATCTCAAAACTCATTTCTCTCCATTTCATCCTGTACAACTTTATTTTGTGCTAAGCTCTTAGCACACACTTACTAGAAGATTACAAGGATCCTCTAAATAGCCTTCTTTGCTTTCAGACTTATTACTCAGAATAGTATCTTCTTCTGGGAATATATAAAACACGGTCACTACCTGGTTAAAATCTCCCAATGTCTTTCCATTACATTTACAGTAAGACTTGAACTCCTAATCAAGGCCTACAGAGACCTTCAGAACAGACTTGTCCAACTCCACATTTACGTCTTAGTAACCTTTATCTTCCCACCATGCTCTAGCCACACTGACTTCCTTTATGTTCCTGAAATACCTGGAAGGTAATTCCTGCCTCAAGTCCTTTGTCTGCTGCCAGCTTTCTCTTTGTCAGGCTTTGCCAATGGCAAGTTATTCTTATCATTCAGGACTCAGTTCAATTACTGAGAGACATGACTAGCTGGATTTCCTAGGCGGACTAAGAACCCCTAAGCCTAGCTAGGAAGGTGACTGCATTCACCTCTGAACAAGGGCTTGCAACTTAGCCCACACCCATCAGAGAGCTCACTAAAATGCTAATTAGGCAAAAACAGAAGGTAAAGAAACAGCCAATCATCTATTGCCTGAGAGCACAGCGAGAAGGACAAGGATCAGGATATAAACTCAGGCATTCAAGCCAGCAAGGGCAACCCCCTTTGGGTCCCCTCTCCTTATGTGGGAGCTCTGTCTTCACTCTATTTCACTTTATTAAATTTTGCAACTGCACTCTTCCGGTCTGTGTTTTGTTACAGCTCGAGCTGAGCTTTCCCTCACCACCCACCAATGCTGTTTGCCGCGGTCGCAGACTCGTGGCTGACTTCCATGCCACCGGATCTGGCAGGGTGGCTGATGTGCTCCTGGATCCAGTGAGGCGTCCATTGCCACTCCCGATGGGGCTAAAGGCTTGCCATTGTTCCTGCATGGCTAAGTGCCTGGGTTCGTCCTAATCGAGCTGAACACTAGTCACTGGGTTCCACGGTTCTCTTCTGTCACCCATGGCTTCTATTAGAGCTACAACACTCACCTCATGACCCAAGATTCCATTCCTTGGAATCTGTGAGGCCAAGAACCCCAGGTCGGAGAACACGAGGCTTGCCACATCTTGGAAGTGGCCGCTGCCATCTTGGGAGCTCTGGGAGTAAGGACCTCCTGGTAACAATACCATCTTCTCAGAGAAGGCTTCCCAGGTAACCTGTCTTAAGGAGCACCTCATATCACATCACATCACAGTTTTACTTTCCCTTAAGCACTTTTCATTCTCAGAAATTATCTTGATAACCCAATTAGTTTACTCTTATCATTTGTTACTCCCAACAAGAATATACATGGTATATGAATGAGGATTATATTATTCTTATCCGTCATTCTTACCTCGAGCACCCTGATTTGGTCCCTTCTCATAGTACGTAATCCTCCACATTTGTGGACTGCAAGTATTGCTAACTGCTACTGAATTGCTCATAAAAGTGCTCCTTCAATAAAATTCTCTTTTATATGATACGGACCAAGGTAGTGGCAATATCTAAATTGTGTGACTAGAGAATAAAACCGGGTACATATGATGGGGCAGAGATGAAGGCTGGCCAATGTACAATTCACTCCTCAGCAGGTGGTTTCCATATTTACACAATGGACTTGCAACATCGCCAACCAGTTTTGCTTATTATCTGTTTCTTGCACTTGACTGTGAGCACCATAAGGTTCCATATGGACTTTCAGTCCCTCCCTGTTTTGTCAGAGTGACTAAGGCAATGCTGGGTGTGAAGAAGCCCCTCGTAAATATATTTAGAATGAATGAGTGAAGGATAAACAGGAGGGCTTTGCTCATCAGTTGGATATAAACCATTGTCATCCTTCTCACTCTTACGCTCAATAACTGCTAAATTCAAACAGTGACAATTAGCTAAATGCTTCTCAGTTTGAACTTTTAACCATTTTCTTTGTACCTTTAATCCTTCTCTAGGTCCATGTAAGTGGAAAACTAGGCTATAAAACCAGGAGTAGACTATAAACTCCAGGAAGGGCAGCGATAACTTAACTGTTTTGCTTACTACTGTATCTCCAGCCTCTAGCACAGTGGTAGTAAATGCTACATAGACAATTTTAATGAACGAACAATCCTTGAAAAATGCCTCTCCTGGTAGATGTGGCCCAAAATCAAAGTGCTGACCTGGCTATAAAATCCCCAGAGTTCCCTTTCTGAAGAAACTACCTAAGTATAAAGTGGACTCATTTTCCTTTATTGACAAAAAGGGGCATATAAAAAAGCAAAAACACTAAAAATATCCCACAGAGCTGAAATGTAGACACTGTCCTGCAGTAAGTTCACTGGAAGTCTCTGAGAAGTCAACGATTCCATAGTGCTTTATTTAGAATTTATTATAATACGCAACTATAAATTTCTTCTTATTTCCCCAATGAGTTGCAATGATCAACATTTCTAAAGTAGCCATTCATAAAAATTATTCATGGTGATTCTGCATTCAAAATGCATGCAAAGAATAAGATTTCACTTGGGGCAGACATACTCAGAAGTGATGACATGGGCTAAGCTTTTAAATGCTAATCTTATCTGTTCCCAAAGCATTGGTTGACTCTTATCTATCTGTCATCTTTTCTAAAGCAGGCAAAACAATGCTCATAAAACTGAATCCATTTCCAGACCTATTCCTACTTTGAACAAAACAAAACCAGCTACCTTTTCTTCAGGGTCACAGTGGCATAGTGTTGATGTTCCCCTATCATGCAACTTGTTTGCAAGAAACAGAAAGTCATGCCAGACTACTCATGAGCTAATTCAATGAAACTTCATCCCTCCCCTAAAACAGGCTGCATCATCACATTTTCATGCTAATAATCATGACTAAGTGGCAAGCTCTTTTATTCCAATTGTTTATCATGAGATTCACAGAATTATACTTAGCATTCTCTCTAATACCATTACGATGTAGGAGGAGACTCTAAATTCATTAAGAAAGGAAGATGTAAAGGAAGATGTGACCGGACGTGGTGGCTCACGCCTGTAATCCCAGCACTTTGGGAGACCAAGGTGGGCAGAACACCTAAAGTCAGGAGTTCGAGACCAGCTTGGCCAACATGGTGAAACCCCATCTCTACTAAAAATACAAAAAATTATCTGGGCATGGTGGCGGGCACTTGTAATCCCAGCTACTAGGGAGGCTGAGGCAGGAGAATTGCTTGAACCCGGGAGGCAGAGGTTACAGTGAGCCAAGATAGCCCCATTGCAATTCAGCCGGGGCAACAACAGCAAAACTCCATTTCAAAAAAAAAAAAAAAAAAAGAAAAGAAAAGAAAAGAAAAAAGGATGTAGGACAGAAGCAAAGAAGGAGATGATTTTTTACAATGTATCAGGATAGGAGTACTGGCATCACACACCACACTTGTTATTGTTATCTTAAAAGATTCTGAACTAACAATTTTCTCAGTAAATGTAAGTTATTGTGCATTCTGAAATTCATCCTCACGGTAGACTTGGGAAGATTATTTTGCTTTCAAGTTTAAAACAAAAGAAGAATATAGAAAATGTACCTTAAGACCTCAAGTCTTGACTCTTAATAATGCTGGGAAAATACAGAAAGAAACATTCTTCTTGGGGCAGGAAAGAGGGAGAGTAGGTAACCATTTCAAGATAATCCTTTGAGCTGCTTTTCAAAGCAGCTGCTTTGCTGAGGAATCAGAAGGGGATGGAAAAACTAATGTAAACAGGGAAACTGTTTGGATAGCAAAGAGATTTTCTCACCATATGCGAGAGAATAGGGATCTACTTCCTCAGGAAATAAAGAGAGGGCCTCGTGAGCAGTATATTCGCTAAATGAAATTTAAGATGTACTTCAGCTGCTGTATGTTTTAAGTGCCAAATCTGCACAAACCATTTTGTACATCTACTTCATTGCTCACTATTTGTGTGTTATCGCCTCTTCTTTATGGTCCTTTTTGGAGCTTTTCTTTGCAAATTAAGGCAGAATTTAGACTTTATTCTTTGTGATATAATTATATAAAACTGGGAACATTTTATTGGTTTAAGAAATGTTAACTTTTCAGATCTACACCCAAAACCAAGAAGCTTATCTGATTAAAAAAAAAAAAAAAAGATCATGCTCCAAGGTTGCATCATTTTAAACACTTTAGAATTTTTAAAACTTGGCATCAAAGAGTATCCCCAAAATGATATATGTTTTTTAAAGTACACGCAATCTCTGTAACATTATTTTAGAGCACTATATTGTAAAGCAGTAGTATTACTGCCTTGAGTCACTAAGATAATGGCTTCTAACCACACATGAAGTTTGAAAACATCACTTCTTGTTAATCCTTCTCCAACTTTCTTCCTCCACACTTAATCTCCGATCTTATGTATTGAAACATTATTTTTGCTAAACTCCTTAACCATATTTGTCTTAAATACATAAATATCCTTCTAATAGAATCATCTGAACCCTCTCATATTGTCATATTTTTGTCTTTCAACCCCTTTTAGACAGACTATACACCTCAGTATCCAAAACTACACAACATCCTTTATTTGTGTATTGCACTGACTACCTATTAACCAGCACAAATTGTTAACAGAATTTTAAAGGAAGCATCTTGAGTGTGGGTGAGCTGGGAAGGAAGAATCCATTTACTATATTTGTAATAGGCTCATGAATTATTATGCATCAAAAAAAATCTTGGCCGGGCACGCTGGCTCAGGCCTGCAATCCCAGCACTCTGGGAGGTTGAGGCGGGCGGATCATGAGATCAAAAGATCGAGACCATCCTGGCCAACATGATGAAACTTCATCCCTACTAAAAATACAAAAATTAGCCGGGTATGGTGGCACGTGTCTGTAATCCCAGCTACTCAGGAGGCTGAGGCAGGAGAATCGCTTAAACCCCGGAGGCAGAGGTTGCAGTGAGCTGAGATCACACCACTGCACTCCAGCCTGGCGACAGAGCGAGACTCCATCTAAAAAAAAAAAAAAAATCTCTAGGTAAGAAAAGAAAACGACAACAGTACTAATACTAAGCAAGAAATTAGGAACAAACAGATCAGGTTTGATGACTGAGAGTTGTAAGATGCTGAGCAATTTGCTCAACCTTTGTGAGCTCACATTCCTCCTCTTCTATTAAATAGAATAATCACACTACCACCACCCTCACAGGTAGGGAGAATCAGGAGACATAAAGTATGTAACAGATTTAGCTCAGGATCTGGCACAGGGAATAAACATTGGAAAGCAATATTTTTCATCCTTATCATCATCAACAATATTCTGCCCTAAAATCCTTTCTGGTTCTTATGTCTTCATATATCTGGCATTAGTGAGTTTCAACTGGTCCTTGTCATTCAGCCTATTGTGTTATTTCCTTAAGAATGGCAAGTCATTGCCTCACTTTCTCCTTTATTTACTTATTTATTTTTAATTTACCGTCTCCATTCTCTTCTACCACCCCAAGTGGCTCATTTATCATTTCTCTTTCTGAGGAAAATTATGTTTGAACAATGTATGTATGTTTATCCAGGACAGTGTTACATGCACAGTTTCATGTGTCGGCTGAGGTCAGCGGGCACAAAATTGTCAAATGTCTGGATCCATTCTTAGAATGCTGATAGGTGGATGCTGTCCCTTAAAGAGACATCTGGCATTAAATTCATAGTTTAGTTCAGAAAACCTTTATCAGTATTTTGGCACTGTGCCACTAGCTAGGGATACCAGTGTTAGACAACTTAGCAAGTTAAGTAAAAAAGTAACTTTAATATAATGTGATAAGTGATATGATTTTTTTTTAATGCTATAAGAGCTCAGGGTAAGAACAACGTAGTAGGGAGTGGGGCTGGAGAAGAAAAGCAAACAAAAGTCAGGGAGGACTTCCTGTGGGAGAGACCATCAAAGCTACCCAAATGAGAGGCCCTCGGGACCTTGGAGACCAAGTACAGCAATATAGGTATGTCATTGTACATAGTTAGGTGACGCTGGAATGAAACTTACCACTCAGGGAGTGGTGGAGATAAGCAACAGCCAAACCACAGAGGATCTTGTATAGCGTGCTGAGGGTTTGGACTTTATCCTGAGGGTAATGTAAAGTCGGTAGAGGATTTTAGCCAGGGTAATGACACAGTCAGACTTCTGTTAATGACTCTAGATTGTGTGCATTAGAGAGAACCTTTAAAATTATAGGATCTACCCCCACATTTTGATGGCTAACAAAATGGACATCCTGAAAGCCTCATAGAAATACAGTACTACATACATGAATTTAGGATATGGATCTCCTGTGCTGTCAGCAAGTTCTTCTGACTTTCCTGTACTACCCCTCAAATGGTAGGACACAAATCATCAGGGAAAAGTGCAAAAGGAATTCCTTGTTAAATCTAATTCTGTTTCTAAGCAATTCACAAAAATAACACTTGTCAATGTTTCTACTACATTCTCCTTTGGGCCTTAAAAGCAAGGACTTTAATATATATATACTTTTTTTTCTTTTTCAATATCTAAAAGAGATTTTTGCATTTTAGTCTTGGTTCAAACTGTTGTGTTAGATCCCACTGTGAACTGAACCCAAAATTACTTCCCACATTTCTGGCTTGGTAAATTACTGTGGTATCCATAATCAAAGATTCAATCAATAAACTTCCAGAAAACCTTTGGAAACAAACTTTGGATTACAAAAGAGTTAGAAAACAGGAGCTGTTTTCTCTCTTTCACAAGTGTTTTGAACAAATCAGCACTCCATCAAAAAGAACATAACAGTTTAATGTTCTGTCAAAGAATGGAATGCTTGTTTACCTGAAGTAATGGACTGATAAAAGTAACTTGCGTCTGTCTTGATTGATACAAAACTTACTCAAAGATGCATCTGGACAACCAAGCCCTTAAACTAAACAGAACCACTGACAAGAAAATAAAACCTGAATTCATAAAGGAAACATTTCCAAACTGTTGATTCTATACAGTTATTAAATTCAACACATGCAAAAAAAAAGTAAAATAAAATAAAAACAACAAATAAACAACCTTCGAATGCAAAACTGCATTTTATCTGAAAGGAGTTAAAATTTACCGAGGTTTTCTGGTACCTGTCCTGGTGCCCTTCTTACACATTAGCTCATTTAATCCTCACGGCCACCTTAGGAGTTAGACATTATTATAAACCTCATTTTACAAGTGAGAAAATCAGAATGTTATCAGAAGACTCAAGTGACTCAAAGTCATACAGTTTGAAGAGATGATTCCAGATTTATGAGTCTCCAAAGCTATTCATGATCATACTATACAAAAAGTAATTTGAGGCTCATTTTAGAAGCCATTAATAAACTAAAGTTTTCGTGTATTTGGAAACTTTAAATTTTTTATTGCTCAAGGCTGAGAACAATACAACAACACTAGGCCTCTCAATGGACAGTATAGTATGTAGAACACTGCTCAATTAATTACTCTCTTGACTTTCACAAGTTGTGAGGTCACCAACATGTGTCAACATCCTTACAGACACAGAGCAGACAGTCTAATACATACTGATGTGTCTGCTGGCATAATCCATTCCCTAAAGCTTACAGATACAGTTTACTGAGTATGACTTCTGGGTCAGACAATTTCCACATATTATCTCATTCATTTATTTATTTTTATTTTTTTATTTATAATTTATTTTTTTGAGACGAGGTCTCACTATGTTGCCCAGGCTATTCTTGAATTCCTGGGCTCAAGCAATCCTCCTGCCTCCGTCTTCCAAAGTGTTTGGATTGCAGGCATATGCCACCCTGCCCAGACTATAATCTAATTTAATTATTGTGTTCTTCCAACTATGTACTATTACCCCTAAGACCGCATTACACCAATGAGGATATTGGGGACTAAGGGAAGGAAATAAATATCATGCTGTAATCATAATAGTAGAGATAAGATTTAAACCTCATTCTGTCTAACTCCAAACACCATGCTTCTTCCAGTCTACACAAGGCCAATGAGCCAAACACTTTGAGAAATATAATTTACTGCTTAAAAGTAGAGCAGGAAAAAGTGTTAATTCTGAAAAACATTGTTTTCTAATAGTACAATTATTGGAGTGACTGTGATTTGTGATTACAAATTAGGTATATAACATTATTTCTAGGTTTTAAAAAAAAAGGGAAAGAACAAGGAAAGAAGGGAGAAAAAAAAGAGGAAGCAATAGGAGGAAGCTGCAAAGTACTATTCTTCCATTTTACAGAAGGTTAAGAGAAGGTTAAGGAAAGATAAATAAATAGCCTAAGATCCCATGTCAAGCTAGAGTCAAGAGCCAGAGGTAAAATCTATGTGCTTTTCACACAAAAGCCATGTTATTTCCATTGTCTTTTGACAAGTGGCTATATTTTTATGGATGCTGAAAATGACCTCACTCATATAGGGAAAAGTAGGAAATCACTCACTTATTCAAAATAGGAATGACTCATGTTCTGTTCCCCTAATTCCAGGTAAAGCAAAGAGCTTGGGAATGCGAGCTCTGAATCCAAATCTGGTTTATAAGCCAGCCACCACATATTGGTGCTGTGATCTTGGGCACATGATAGAAAGAAGTAACTTTGGTCTAGGTAAACTCTTTTGTGATTCTAAATATATGCATTTTTTCTTTCTCAGTTTTTGTTTTTAAAAAAGAATAAAAACAGCTACATTACTCAGGACAAAAGTGAATTTGAGGCTGGAGTTACTTGGATAAATTGCTTCAACTTTCCCTTTCACTCTGGTAGTTGAGATTTTGCAGTTAAAGTCACTTTCCTGAAGAAAGGAGTCATCACTGTTGATAAGCATTACATTACCATTTGTTTAATGGTAATAGCAAGAGTAAATGTTTATTTAGTATTTTCTTGTTGTCCAGCACTGGACTAAGTGCTTTTTTGTGGATTATTTCATTTTATCCTTATAACCACCTATGAGAAATGTACCATTGCTCATTCTGTTTGGCAGATGGGGAAATTGAGGCTAAGAGATTTTCGTTCTTAGGCAACCAAAGCAGACCAAAGCAGAGTTTGGTTAAGTAACCAAACAGAACCAAACAGGAACCAAATAGAACCAAACAGAACCAGACAGTAACCAAACAAACAGTAACCAAACAGAACCAAACAGTAACCAAACAGAACAGTAACCAAAGCAGAGTTTGGTTAAGTACATCTCTGTTCTGTTGTCTCCTTCACCTGTGTTGAGATGATGCCAAGACTTTTTAGCCAACACTTTCATTTGTACTAAACTGCTACTGAGTAAGTTACAAGGTGATGCTGCTGATAAGGATGTGCTGACAATCACCCAAACCTGCGATATTAGTGCAGAAAATATTTTTTTTTTTTACTATTAATGCAGTTGGATTGATAAGAAATGAACAAAACAAAGGCCACAATATAAAAGGCTGGTAGCTTTAAAACCCAGACATAAGAGACATTATTATCAAATCGTTTTCTAATATGATCGCAGACATTTAAAACCATCTTCCAAAACAGCATGTAAAGAGGGTCAGAGCAAATTGATAAAAGTAATTTCTGAAGTAGCTTTCCATTCCAAGAAGTTCCTCTGAAACACAACTTTAAAATATTTTAAAATCTGCCCTCTGCCAACAAAGTACCACTTTATTTGAAAGACAGAAAGCTTTCTGGCAATGAAGTAATTCCTAATTCCATAAAGTAAGAGGACATCTTTAGAGTTTACAATGAGCTTCCCTCACAACAGTCCGATGAGTCAGGCAAGGGGTTTCCTTTGACTGCTGGGGAGATGGGTGGGAGAGCCTGATGAGGAAACCCAAGCTCCCTGACTTGTGGGAGTGTTGCTCATATACAACCATTTACACTTCTGGTAAGTACTGAGGAGTGTGGGGTCAGAAGCAACACATCACTCAACCAGAGGACTCGGCTTTGCCTGCTCTCAGTCTTTCTGGTGTAAGGTTAAAATGCATCTTCATCTCCACACATAAATTCAAAAACACAAAGAAGTTCAAGCCTTACAGTTTGTATGTGTATGCATGAGTGTCTATACTGGTGCATTACATTGTAGTGATTAGAAGGAATCTGGCCTTTAGATTTAAACAGGCTCGGCTTCAAATCCAAGCTCTTCCACTTACTTGCACTTTTTAAATGCTCATTTTGGGCAAGTTTTCGTAATCTCTCTGAACTTCAGGGTTTTTTTTTTTCTTTGTTAAAAAAATGATGCCAAATAATAATATGTACTTTACAACATTTTGCTACAATCAAATGAGATACACTTGTGCAGTTTGTGGCATGGTGCTTCACCCATGGGGAGTAATTCACAGTTATTAATTATTAATTTGTCTTAATATTTCCTTATTTGGTAAGCTCTTCTTTTACTTCTTAAACAGCTTGTCTTTGGCCTACTTTGTATAGCTATTTCCTTTGAACAGAAAGGGAAGAAAAGTAAAGGAGATAAAATTGGGAAAACTTTTAAAAATTTGCTAAGGGTGTTTATGAGTGTTAAATAAGATATATAATGTATAAAAAAGAGAGTTAAGCTATTAGTCTCTAAGGATTGGTTTTAATTTTTTTTTATTTATGAAAGTCCTATAGCCAAAGCCAGGAATTACTAACACCGAAGTTATGTCTTACAGCATACAGATTTGTATAATGCTCTGTGTGATTTACTATTCTTTTAGAGAAGGAAACGATGACCTATTAAGTAAGTGCCAGTTGCTGTGATGTTAGACAGTCCATCTCTTTTAATTATCACATCAATACTACTCCTAGGTGGTTACTTCTGTGCCCATTTTAAATACTGAGAAAGTGAAGTTCAAAGAGAAAAACTTACTGGGGCTGGTAAGTGGCAGAACCAATACTACATTTGATCTATACCCATTCAAACCTTTGCTATTCTCTCACATCATCTCCAGTTTCACTAAGTAAATGATGTTACACATTCACTGAAAATGCTGTAAAACAGCGAACAAAGTAGCTTTGCCAGCCATGCACCAAACACATTTGTGTGTATAATAGATCTAGCACACTTGTTAAAATTTTGCCATTAAAAAAAAAAAGGCTTATAAAAAATGTATCAGTACCTAACAACCTGAATTAGGTCTCCATTCATTTCACAACATTCCAAGTGTATTTACTGAGCAGCTGGCAGGAGCCACTCTTTGAGGCAACTGCAATCATGAAATTTTTGTTGTCCAAATTCTATTACTGGCAGCTGTTTTGAATATCTGAGTTGCATTTGTTTTTGATTCAATGTTCATATAAACAGAATACATATCTTTGAGGTATTAAGCTACACTAATGTGCTGTGGTTAATGCCAGCTGAGTCTCTTTTGTAATAAACACCTGGGACTGGCAGGAGAGAGACCTCGTCTTAGTTTCCCTATCTGTGAAATGGGGTTTTAAAAAATAATAACTACCTCTCACCGGAAAAGTGCTATGAATTAATTAATCTTGGAACTGTTTTCTACTAAGTGCCATTTTGGCATGATCTATTATCAGGATGGTTTGATTTTATAATACAATGATAGAAGCTATTTAAAATGGCTACACATTTAAATGCCAAACACTTGACACATAGCACAGTAAATTTCATCTCTTCAAGTTGAATCATTATGTGTGACATTTGTACAGAAGTGCAAACAATAAATGGGCAAATCAGTCTTGGATTTAAAAGTCTAATTACTGAAAAATATAAATAAATAAATGCAAAGTACTTAGAACAGGTCCTTACACTGTGAGCACTATATAAGGATTTGCTAGTATTATTAGAAGCTACTCATAATTTTAAATTAAAATTCTCTACAGTCAAATGTGTATCTGTATATGAAATAAATCAAGTAAGCTTAATGCCTATATGTATATTCTTTTCTTAAACACTCTAGTTTCAAATAAAGAAAAGGTACATTATTTTTCAAGTATTATTAAAGCATAGAGTACTGTGGCTTCAGTACATTACAAACAGGAATTAAAGTTTTAAAAACACTTTTCTGGGCAGGGGCTAAGAATAAATATAAACACGTACATATATATATACATATATATAATTTGTTACAAAGATAGTGGAAGAATTATGTAAGCCCTATTTTGTAGTTCAGTGCTTTTCTACATAGAATTAATGTCATCCAAATAGTAAAAACATTATGCTAATAACTTCCTCTGCATTTTTCATGAGTGTTGCCTAATCCCTTTATTATCCCCTCATTTTGTTTAGTTCCCACTTTGGACCACCTGGAAGTAGAAAGCACCAGCCATTCTCCTGTACTGTGATAATGTATCTTTCAAACAGCAGAATGATATATGTGTTAAGGTCAGTCCTCTGACTAACACAGCACATCAATGATTTCTGACTAGGGCCCACTGAATACAGCAGTTTTCTAAAGTTGCCAGAAATCCAAACGAAAGCAATCACAGAGCTTTTGGCTGTTCATCAAAAAAGGAAATCCCTAATGTGTTAACTATTTCAGAAGCATTAAATTGTACTTTTACACGAACCATAAATAATGATGTATGACTGCTCAGTATGACTGCTGAGGTCTGTTTTGCAATCCTTGGGTTTTCTAGATCATGTTAGAAACAATTTTATATGAAAACATCTCTACCCTCCCTTCTCCCCACTCCTCCATCTCAAGTTCTGCAGTGAATATAAATTTTAACAGCCAGTACATCCATATGGATACCACATCCCAGGAGGGTGACAAGGCCTTTATAACAAAGCACGCTTTCTCTGTCACACTCTTCTTGGAAGTCAAGGAATCTGTGTGTTTTCCCAAGGCAGTTGTTTGGGAGGGCACTGAGAAAGGAACTCCAAGTAAACAGTAGAAAACTCAGCACTGTAGGGCCCTAAGAGGTTCCTTCGCAACAGGCCACCGCTATTCAGTTGTATTCCTCAGAGGCAACCTGGTTCACTGCCACTCAAATACTCACATTTAGGTGAAACAAGCCAATAATGAGATGCGATTCAGCCCTGGAGCAGAGGGAAGACACTGAAAGGTCCTCTGCTTTAGGGATTTTATGTCAAGGTGAAAAAGAGGGAAAAGTTCTAAGCACTCACCAGGCTTATGTTCAGCAGATGAACTTTTGCTCCTGAAAAAGCAACACATATGAGCATACAAGACAAACACAACACCCCCCCTCCAAGCTGTGCTCTTTCCTCCCAGGTTTGCACAGGGATGCAGTTATGCAGTGGGGATGCCCTTTCTGCAAAGGTGAACAAGGCTTGCTTTTTCGAGTGAGCACTGATGAGTTTGCAGTGGTCCTTTCATGTCCTTTTACATGGTCACCCCAAAGAGCAAAGGCATTCTTTGTGAGCAACAGACAAATTTTGAGCTGCTGTCTGTGTACCTGGAACACAGAAAAGGCTACCTAATTGCCCTGCTCCCTCCCAATTTACCATGTTCTAATCAGCAGCACTCAAGAGCTCCGGAACAACAGCTACAGGCACAAAGTCAAGTGCTGAATTCCTGCATCCAAATATCCCAATGATAGCCATTGCTCCTTTTTGTTGTTGTTGTTAATTTTCTAGACTATTGCCTCAATTCTAAACTTCGTTTTAGTGAATAGCTCAGTGGATAATACCAGTGATTAGAGAAGAGCATTATCTTCATTGTTATGTCCCTGTTTTCTGAGAAATGTGTGTTCTTCTAGCTGGAGGAGGGTCCAGCTGATCTCGGAATATTCTCATGTCAACAAGAAAAGACTGCCATAGCTTCTGACTCCAAAAAACAAAAGGCTGCTATTGCTGCTAGCTACTGGGTTTGCTCCAGCTCAGGTAAGCAAGCAAGGATGGTACTGGACCCAGACAAAAGCCAGCTAGGGAGAGACTTGGCATAGTATCATCTGCAGGAACCGCCTTTCCCTGAGGCTCCCTCCTCTTTCCACCTCTGTGTCTCCAGTTGCAGCCTCTCATCTTCACTATCTTCTCAGGATTAACTCTTGGGCATGATTCAGAGATGCTAAGACTGGGAGACTAGCCCAAGGTCACACACCTTGAGGCAGAGCAAAGGGTAGGATCAGTTCCTCTGATTCTCCCCTCAGGGCTCTTTCTATTCCATCATCAGATCCCTTCTTGGTTTTCTTTCTCCATTTCAACTCCATGCACGTAGGTACTGGAAGTTAAATGGACAGAAAAAACAGGCAAATACAGGGAAGCATTCCCAATTTGTAAACTTATCTCCTCTGGTTAGCTGACTTTGTCTTAGAATTCTTTTTCATAGAACTTAAAAATTTAGAAGAGAGAAAGTAAAGATCCTCTTTAACTATGGATTTTGCTAAAACAGGAAAGTGTAAATACCATTCTTTCCATACAGAAATATCAAGTAGTAGGTGAAATGGATAAAAGTAGAACAGTCTAAATTTAAATCTCCTTCATTTCTCTCCATTGACTTATTCATAATCATAAAACAATGGTTATAATGTGTACTCACACTGAAGCAATGGCTACATAAATCTGAGAACTGAAGGAAGCTTAAATGCCATCTGGTTCAAATCTCTATTTTACTAGTACTTTAGAAATGGAGAATTTTAGAACCAGAAGGCACTTAGAAATCACCTAGTCTCACTTACTCATTTTACCGTTGAACAAACTAAGATCTGGAGTTCAAATAAGTTCCCAAATTACTACTACTTAGTATCCAGGTTAATAAAAGAAATCAGTCTCCTAATACCCAAGCCAAAGGGGCAGCCTAGAAAAACAGTAAAATGTAGCCAAAGGACAAAGACAGGTAATAAAGAACAGTCTTCCTTTAGATGGCACACATTATTATTTTAAAGAAAGAACCATGAGCCTCAACTATGAGAAAATCACTCCCCCACCTCTTTTTTCTATAGAGAAAGAAATAGGTAGAGATGGGATCATGACAATTCTCTTAAACTCCCAGCCCCTGTAAATAGTTTTTAGTATACTTGTAATTAAGTGAAAAGGCAAACACATCTTGCTGCATCTATAAATCAGAAAGGCTACAGTCAATGGTTTCTACAAAACAGAGCCTATAAAAAACCAACCCTGAGAGTAGCATATATTATAAAAGTATCTTGGTGTTCCCTCAATTTGTTTTGTAAATTGTTCTGGCTACACATATGACTAAGACCAAGAACAGTCTCTTGCAGCTGCTCATGATTTATCTGCTAGAAAGAAAGATAAAAGATCACTCCTCAGAGATTTGTATCCAAATGTCTTGCCCTAATTTACAAAAGGGAACATTAAGATAATCCAGAAAAGAAAAAATAAAAGTCCCAAACTAGCATAATGAAAAAAAAAGTCACTGCACGTTGCCTGGTAAAGACAACAAAGACACCCGACAGAAACGAATGCATGGTCTCACTCAGAAAAGCAAGTGCGAGAACATTAGGGATGGGAAACTGACCAAGTCTCTTTGTCCAAAATAAAATAAAATAAAACAAAATAATTCCTTAGAATCATAGAAGGAGAACTTAGAAAGCAAGAATGTGGAAACATGAAACTGAGTCAGCGATAATGATAATATTTCCATTTTCCATTTCTATTTTCTATTCTAATTATCTCATTCATTTGCACTTTAAAAGAAAAACCTTCAAAAACGTAGCACCTCTTATGCCCACATATCACCTTTGTCTTCACATATTCCTGGATTGATGTGTGTTAAGTATAGTCTATAATTAAGATATTAGCCTATTAATATAGATATTAGTCTATCATGGGAGTCACCAAATCGACAGATGTAGATTTAGGAAAACTTGGTCTCTGTGCTTGGTTCATTAGGCATCATTTAACTGCAATAAGTCAGTTTTTCTCTCGCTTGTAAAAGTAGGCCAGCAGGCACTCTCTTCTGAGGAACAGTAAATTCAAACTGTACATATAGCAAGCTACCATGCTGGTATAAAGACACATATAAAATTTCATTTAGTCCATAAAGCCATCATGTGAGAAAAATCTTTATAACTTTTATTATCATCACACAGATTACAAAAAACAAAAGTCCCCAAAAGTTTAACAAACATTTGCCTAAGGTCATTTGTCTCATGAGTAGTACAACAGGAATTAGAATCTAAGTCTTCAGAAGCTAGAGCCTAGAATCCTTCCATCAACCATACTGTAGGTGTTTCTCAGACATGGAAAGCGAAGGCCACACGTAGTGGGATTTGCCAATCCATGTAAAAAACCTCCAATATCCAGACTTGCTATTTGAGTGGGAAACTTTTATGTGATTTATGGTGATAGAAACATTTCAATCACCTATTGTTAAAGAACAAATGTGACCCAGAATTTGCTCTCTTCAAATCAGCAGTTTGATGTAAATAAAATTTAGCAATTTTAATTGGTTTGGCCCAGACTTTCAGATTTCCATATGG
This sequence comes from Mandrillus leucophaeus, assembly GCF_000951045.1. NCBI lineage: Eukaryota > Metazoa > Chordata > Mammalia > Primates > Cercopithecidae > Mandrillus > Mandrillus leucophaeus. The sequence goes on from NW_012103588.1 coordinate 164,350, forward strand.
TTATTTTCCTTGTTTTATGTTAAATGTAATCAACTTAGCACTTAGGTTTTAAAGTCTTGGCAGAATGTATCAATTAAAAGCTACATAAATTAGAATTATTCAAAGCATACATTCCAAATTGAGTGATCTTAAGGACAAGACTAAAAAAATGCTCTTTTCATAAATATGTTAATTTTCTTCTACAAAGTAAACTTGCATCGTCACCCACATGACAAACTTCATACAGACATAAAAGAGATATTTTCTTTGGAGTAGTGAAAACTAGCATTCTATTTGCTTATTCTCTGAGAGTTAGTATGCCTAAAATGGCCTTTTTACATTGTTTGCAAGATCAATCTTTCTTATCTCAGTATTTCTGAAATTGACAGCAGTTATGACACTTCTTACAAACCATCCCCAAACTAAAACGTAAGCAGAACATTGATAAATGTAACACCAGGTACATTAAGCTGATGGTACTTTTAACCAAATCTTAATCAGTGTTGCAAAATATGGTGCCTTGATTGTAGTCTAAAATGGTGTATCAGAATATTATGTTTAAAAAATAGTTACACGTTGAAAGAGACATTTTTCTAAGCCCAAGCCACAATTACCTCTAGAAACTGTAAAACCACACAATCTGAATAAAATCAAATCAAACGGAAATCTGAAAAACTCAAAAGACATTCATTTCTGTAGAACTGTGATTAAATGTATTGTCACAATTGCTCCTCATGGCTATTGCCTGTGTCATTATATTCAAAATACTGAAGTGTACCACACATGCTAAATGAATGAATCATTCATCAAACCCCAAGTGGTTGTTGATGGAATTTTCACACTTATTTAGCTTGACTGAAAGGCCAGAATACTGGAGTCTCCATGATTCTTGCAGAGCTGTGTGATTCAAATTAAAGTCCATTTTAAAATATTAAGTTTTCTTTATATGTAGGACAGTACAGAATCAGCTGCTTTATAATAGAACCATGGTATTGATGCCATGTTTATAAATGACTATTTAGTAAATATTAATACATACTCTTCCCTGGTGAGGATAACATTAGATTCAGAACAATCGATCCTACTTCTTAGTTTACAATTTACGTAGGCTACTTTCTATCCATGCAGCATTTGCACAGAAAATGTCTTTTTAACTTTGGATTAGAAAATTTAACAATATGAAAGAAGATCTAATCCCCCCCCTCCCATGTCTGCAGATTATTTTATTGATTTTGGGCTATTTCCAGTGTCCCCTTTTTCAGTGACTGTGGAATTGCTAGAAGTATTCTTAAAGAAAACCTTGAAGGTCATTAGATCCTAGGCAATGAATGCCTTCATTCAACAAGGGCACTGCCCTCCTTTGCCTGCAAGGCGTTTAACATCAGTAAGTTCCCCCAAAGGGCTTGCACTTTAACTTGTGTGATATGTGACCGAACAGGTCACATATCTAAAATACTTAGCTTTCTCAAATGTCTCTGGTCGGCAGCACTGAGTCACTTAATGCCACAGCCACAGTGTTTCAGACTAGATTGACCTCTTTCTAGTTTTCAATGGAATTATTCCATGTAATCCGATTTACACAGCCATTTAATCAAAGCGAGAAAGGAGATTACAGAGCTCACATTTGTTTTGCAAAGCAGGGGTGCAAGGATCCTCAATCCTACTGCCTCTCAGAGTGTCTTGATAGTACATCCCCTGGCTTTGGAGTGTTGGACATTAACCTTATCTGTCTCTTGTGTTCTTCTTTAAATAGGAAGGTTTAGGCTCTTTTCCTGAACTAGGAGGTAGCAGCTTCTTCCCCCAGATCTCACCACTACCATTCATGGGAGCAGATGCTACTACAAAAAGGAATAGGTCTCTACCCTTCTTGTAATTCCGCAGAAAGCTCGTCTAAATCAAGAGATTATGATAAAACTTTTCTTTTGTTGCAAGCATCTGTAACATTTGCATTTCGACAGCACTCTGTGGTGATTCCAGGTGTGGCGCTCAATGCCTTGCCTGAAAGCTAACCAGCTTGCAAGAGAGGGGAGAGGCACATCGCTTCTTTTCTCTTAGAGAGTGCTCTAGAGACTACGTAAGCCTCTTTCAGCCAGGCAATGTCCCTTTTCCCTGCCTTTTACCACATCGGTACAAGGGGCTAGAGTCTTGCAACTTTCTTCCCAACGTGTACATTTGCAGGCCTAGGTATCTGTTTAAAACATGATGCTAAGCAGGCCATTTGATAAAGCATTTTGAGCACATTGATGCCTTCATTCTAAACCAACGATGTGTACAAACACCCCGATTTCCTTTTTCCCCACCATTTCCACCCCTTCCACACATTTCAGGAACTGCAATCTCCGACAGAACCTCTGGGGGGTGAAAGGGCAACCCTTACCCAACCCGCGGCAGACAACACATAACAATTTCTAAGGGGGAGAAGTGAGAGGAGGTAAGAATCAACAATGGTGAAGAGAACTGTGGATAGGGGGCACCGTGGCGGCCCTTTTTAAAGGACGAACCAGGTATTTTCTTCAAAAAAAAAAAAAAAAAAAAAAAAAACCACTAAAAAAAATCTAATTGTCCCCCTGGGCAGCGCTTTACCCACAGTGCTTTATGTATAATGCAGAATTTAGCAGCACTAGGAATTATCTCAATCACTATCATTTAGAGGTGCCTATTTTATAAAGAGCCTTTATCCCTGCTGAAATGGGAAAAGGTGCATGCATTGTGGAGGTACTACAGCTCTTTAGAGCCCATACAGAGCCGCAAACTAGGCAGACACCGCCGAGAGCCAAGTTTCCCGGGAGGGCCGGGCAGGTTCCCGCCCCGCCGAGAGCTGCTGCTTAGGAGCTCCGCGTTGGCTTCGCTCCCCCGGCTGCACCCGCGTCCGTGCCGCTCCCGGTGCCCGGCGCCCACCTCGGGGCTACGCAAATAAATCTGAGAGAGAGAGCCAGCGAGGGTGGTGCGTGGGGTGCTGTTTCATAATCTCCCAGAATCCACGGGAAAACCGTCTCCTATGCAAAGACATGCTTTCCCGTGATAACTTAAAATTCCACGGCCCAAAAGCCAATCTTTCCACCAGACGGGAATTGCGGTTTCCGACTGACAGCTCAAAACTTAACTGCGGAATCTCCAAACTTGACACAGGCTCCCTCTCAGCACTCCCAATCCTTTTCTCCCTGGCTCAGCGGGCTCGGGATCGTACACCACGCCGGCCTCCCCCTCACCCTCTTGGCTCACCCGGCAGGTACAGCCCTGCACGCCCCAGCTGCAGGTCCCAAGGCGCGCCGGCTTCCCCGGGGCACCGGGCACGATTTTTCTTGGCGAGCCTGGGAGCTCCCGGGCGCGCCCTACTCACTTGTGTCTTCTTCATAAGGAAAGGCAGCGCTGCGATCCAGCACAAGCAGTGGTGTGGCGACTCCGTTTAGCTGTTCTGGAGCTCCAGCATATTGCACGAACAGCGGCGGCAGATAGTCCACGCATTGGGTAGCCCGAGCGCAGCGCCCTCTCCACTGTCCGTGCTTCTTGCGGCGCTTCTAGTCTCGGCGCGAGGCGGCGAGCGAAGCTCGGCTGCTGAGCCGCCGGCGCTTTTATACAGTTCCCTCCCGCCTGCTCCGGACACGCCTCCTTCCCTTCCGGAGCCCCGGGTAGGCTAGAAGCAGGCAAGGGCGCGGAGGGAAGAATCGGGAAGGCGGCCAGAGCACGGTAAATGGCCCAGAAGTTGGGCAGATTAGGCCAACCTCGTCCCCTCGCCTGGGGGCCCCGGACCTGCACCGGCGGGAGGCCGCGAAGGCGCGGGGACGCAGAGGTCGAAGCTTGGTACCCTGCAGCTACTGCTCGCGACGAGTCTCAGCTCACCCTCCCGGATCCGACGGGGCTCACCTGGCACGCCTGGGGACAGACGAAATAACCTCGTGCGCCAGAGAGGGCTCGGAGCTCCCTCTTTTATAGAGTCGGAGAGGGAGAGGAGTCGAAGAGGTTCAGAGCAAAGAATTCACCCTGCCTGCCTTAGAGAAATAAAGTTTAATTGCGATCTGTAGTTAGGCCATTGTCCTATCACCTCTATTTTTTTAAAAAAACAATTACTTTAGTGAATGAATATTTAATAATTACAAGAATTGTCGACTCAAGGTTAAGTTTTGCAAGGGGAGATGCTTCATTCGGAATGGTTTGTTACTATGTCTTTGGAAATTAAGATTGAAAGAGAAGCAATAGATTATTAAACTACAGGTCACCAACACAGCAAAGCTTTGAAAGTTGTACTTTTTTGAACGGAAAGATAATGCCACCACAGTAATAATAGCTAACATCATTATGTGATGCACTTATTCATATACCAAGTGCCAGACTAAGAACTTTGCATAGATTATCTCATTAAATTCTTTCATCAAATCTATTAGTATAGATCTTATTATTTTATTCCCATTTTATGGACGATTAAATACAAGGTTAATTTTCTTGACCAACCATATCTAGTTAATGGCAGAGCTCTAATTTAAACCTGGAGCTCCAGCTGTACAGTCTTAAAAAATACTTAAAACAAATATTTTATTGATTTTCCAAAATGTGTCTGTTTTTGTTTGTATAACTGGAGAACATTCCAAAGCATGTCATTAATTTTTTAAAAGAAAATATTAGCTGAACATTAACATCAGTGATCTTTAAAAGAAGGAATGATGTATGAGTTTAGGAATTAGTTATTTTAATAATAGAGTAGGATTCCAAATTTGCTTTAATTAGTTCAGGTGCATTTGTTAAACACGAATATGCCAAACCTGTAATCAGGGCGAAGCTTATTTATTTCACTCCGGATGTGCTGACCTCTGTGATTTCCCCAAATGTGGGAAACTTGACTGCATAATTTAGTGGGGGACTGCGTTCTCACTTTCTTAGGTTAGAAAAAATATGTATAGACAGCACATCAATCATGATTCCAAGTCGATAATTGCTTAGAAAGATTTTTATATATTAGGTACTCTTAGTACAAATATATCAAATATCAAATATGAAAATGAGCTGCTTAATTTGGATACTGAAGGCATTGCAAATGATTGTTTTCTTTCTCTTTACGATTTTTTTTTTATTTTGTATTTTTTAGATGGAGTCTCTCTCTGTCTCCCAGGCTGAAGTGCAATGACGCAATCTCGGCTCACTGCAACCTTTGCCTCCCGGGTTCAAGCGATTCTCCGCCTTAGCCTCTCAACCTCTCAAGTAGCTGGGATCACAGGCGCCCACCACCACGCCCAGGTAATTTTTTTGTAATTGTTTTTAGTACAGATGGGGTTTCACAATGTTGGCCAGGCTGGTCTCGAACTCCTGACCTCAGGTGATCCGCCTGCCTTGGCCTTCCAAAATGCTGGGATTACAGGCATGAGCCACCGCGCCTGGCCTCTTTAAGATTATTTTAAAGTGTAGCATTTTATTTTTTTCTGCAGCTTTATTAAGTTATATTTGACAAAAATAGTATCTATTTACCATATACAATGTGATGTTCTGCTTATGTATACATTGTGAAATTATTAAATCAGGCTAAATAACATATCCATCACCTCACATACTCATCATTTTTGGGAGATGAGAATATTTAACATCTACTCTTTGTAGTTTTGAAGTACCTCAGTATATTCAGGGGATTGATTCCTGGACCTTTCAGGTATACCAAAATCTGCATATATTCAAGACCCACAGTCAGCCCTGCAGAACCTGCCCACACAAAAGTCAGCCCTGCTTATACATGGGTTTTACATCTCTAGAATCCTGTATTTTCTATCTGAGTTTGAAAAAAAAATTGCATATAAGTAGGCCACACAATTCAAACCTGTGTTGTTCAAGGGTTAACTGTATACAGTACATTAACTGTAGTTATCATTGCTGTACAATAAATCTCCAAAACCTACTCATCCTGTCTAACTAAAACTGTGTACCCTTTTACCACCATTTTCCCCCCAAGGAAAAAAAAAATATTTGGTGTCAATATAAACTCACTTTAATGTATAACATTAAGTAAATAACAAGTAGTACTAAAGGAGGACAGATATGACAAAAATAATCAAAATCGTATGAGAGTTACTGAAGCCTGTGAATCGTAGATCTAACCATACGGCTTTTATGAGACCAATAAGAAGGAATGGACTGATTCGTTGGACCAGGTTTAAAGAAACCAGGCAGTGTTCCTAACAGAAATTCAGTTCAATTTCTTTTCATTCAGCTCAGTAATACATGCTACGTCCATCTCCTGCAATGCATTCTCATTCTCCTCTCTGTTCCTCCCTCTTTCCGTTCTTTTCCCTCTCAGTTCTCTCTGTCTCCTCCCACCTCCACCATTCCCTAGTTCTAGCTTCACTGATATCACTGACTTTCTCATCCATAACTGTATCTTCTGCTTCCCTCATACTGCTGCATTACAATTTTGTTGTGTAGTAATGTTACTTGAAATTAAATCAAGAGAATGTCAAAGCAAATATCCAAGAGATTAGAAAGAGCTAATATGCAAATGAAAGATTTTGGGTAGGCTTATATGGAAGTCGCAAATGGGTCAGAATGACTGAGATCTCTCCTTAAGACTGACTTTTGATAGGGGATGCAGGCCAGCATTCAGTTGATTGGCAGAAGAAAAACCAGGGAGTTACTTTAAACTGAACAAGAGGCAGGGCTATGTTCCAGGTAGATAGGAGGCATGGGGTATGTTTTCTTATGGAAATAGCAGGCTACCATTGTACAGCTCAGGGAGTTCAACATTTAATGCACTGGGTAGAAAGGTATTTCATAATTATCTAATTTTTGCTTGAATACTTTCAATACTCTTCGTCAGTCATGCTATTATTGATTAATCCAATTTTGAAAAGCTTTTTTCCTGAGCTTTATCATTTTTGTTGTTAAGAGGCAGGTGTAATTTACCAAATAAGTCTTATCTTGCTTTGTGCATATGAAATATCTCTTGTTCATTCATTATTTTGTGGATATCATCTTTTAGACACACATATTGTTGTCAATATTTTTCTTTTAAAAAATGGCTCTCACAAACTGAAACTTATTGCCTGACCAAGCCAGACCAGAGGCAGGCTCTCTGTATCTGTCTTTGGGTGACTGGAGGAGGGGGAAAAGGAGAAGAATGCTTTCTCTTTGATTATGAAATTTCCTCTGCTGAAAGCTCTTTGGTGGCTTGCCATTGCTCTTGGAATAAAGAAGTTAGCACCTTACCAAAGCCTTCAGGGCCTCCAGGATCTTTCCTCTCCCTCCCTCTCCAAGGTCAATTCATTACGTGATCCCCTTTTTCCAAGGTCAAGGCTCTTCTGTCCTCATAATTCTCACCTCAGACCATTTGCAAATACCCTTCTTTCTGCCTCCATTTGGACCACTTTGTTTCACCCTATCATTGCGCCTAGTAAGTACGCACTTGTCATTTAGGTCTCAACTCAGTATTCCCTATGTTTCCTTCCTCAGGGAGGCTTTCCCTGATCTCTTTGCTTTGGTCAATTCTCCTCTTATAAAGTCAAGCATGAACTACCTATTTTTTACAAAACAACTGTAGTTTTATATTTGTTTGACTATTTGGTTAAAGTCATTATGACTGCCCTTGCTCATTATTTTATTGTCAATATCTTTCACAGGGAAAAGAACAGAGTGAATCCCTTAAATATTGGTCAATTAGGTTGCTGTTGCCACATATAAGCCAGGAATTGGTCTAAGTCCTTAGTTTATATTCTGTCAATAACTTCTTATGACAATCACGTAAGACAGGTAATTTTAAACTTTTCTACTTGATAAATAAGGAAACAGGATCAAGGAAGTACAGTGATTTGCTCAAGATCCCTCAGTTGATAAGTGGGAAAACCATTATCTAACCTAGACATATGGACTATGGTTAGAAATTTTTTTGGGGGGGGAGTGGAGGAGGACAGAGTCTCACTCTTGTTGCCCAGTCTGGAGTGCAATGGCATGATCTTGGCTCATGCAACCTCCACTTCCCAGGTTCAAGTGATTCTCCTGCCTCAGCCTCCCGAGTAGCTGGGATTACAGGCATGTGCCACCATGCCCAACTAATTTTTGTATTTTTAGTAGAGACGGGGTTTCTCCATGTTGGTCAGACTGGTCTCGAACTCCTGACCTCAGGTGATCCGCCCACCGCGGCCTCCCAAAGTGCTGGGATTACATGTGTGAGCCACCGTGCCTAGCTTGGACTTTTTTTTTTTTTTAATTTGCTTAGCACACTTTTCTGTCATTCTTCTTCCATTATTAGTACTCATTTTCCTTAAGAATTCAGACTATTCTGTATCTTTCAGGAGAGACTGTCATTCACATGGTTCTGTTTTCCCACCTCCCTCCACTGTAGGAGATAGGCTTAGTTCCCTGATCTGTCCAGTCCTGACTGGTTGAGGAATGGGTACATCACATGACGTGGGCCAATCAGAATCCACTGTGAGACTTTTCTGCTAGAGCTAATGGTGAAGGCTATTTCCTTCCTATGGAGTTTCCAAACTATAAGAATGTAAAGTTCTCTTTGCCTATGTGAAGACGTGTGATTTTACCAGCCTTGATAATGATGAAATACATAATAAGTTCACAGAGTATTCTTTGAATAATATATTTTTTTCTAGTATTCAGAAAACAACATCAGACTCATTTGTCTAGTTCAGGGTTGTTCTCGATTATGTAATAAGGATTAGCAGTATTGCCAAGGATAGTGTATTAGTTCATTTCCATTAATATAAAGAGATGCCTAAGACTGGGTAATTTTTAGAGAAAAGAGGTTTATTTGGTTCACAGTTCTGCAGGATGTACAGGAAGGATGGTGCTGACATTTGCTTCTGGTGAGGCCTTAGGAAGCTTACAATCCTGGAGGAGGGTAAAGCGGAAGCAGGTGTGTCAGGTGGCAGGAGACAGCACAACAGAGTGAGTGGGGGAGGAAGTCTCAGATCTTAAACAACCAGATCTTTCATGAACTAACTGAGCAAGAACTCACTCATTACCAAAGACATGGTGCTAAACTATTCATGGGGGGTCCACCCCCATGATCTAATCACCTCCTATCAGGTCCCACCTCCAACAATGGGAATTACATTTCAACATGAGATTTGCGGGGGGATTATGAGAAATCATACAGTTCTGCTTTCAGCCGCCCAAATCTCATGTTCTTCTCTCATTTCTAAACACAAGCATGCTTTCACAATAGTCCCCCAAAGTGTAAACTCCTAAGTTCTAAGTCCCAAGTCCAAAGTCTCATCTGGAGATGAGTTTCTTCCACCTATCAGCCTATAAGATAAAAAAATAAGTAATTTACTCCCAAGATGCAACAATAAATAATACAGGCATTGGGCATATGTTACCATTCCAACAGGGAGAAATTGGCCGAAAGAAAGGAGCTACAGGTCCAATGCAAGGCCCAGCAGAGCAGTAATTCAATCTGAAGGCTCCAAAATGATCTTCTTTGACTCCATGATCCACATCCATGGCACACTTGTGCAAGGACTCCCAAGGTCTTGGATAGTTCTGCCCCTGTAGCTTTGTGGGTGCAGCCCCTATGCATGCTCTCGTGAGTTGGAGTTGAGTGCCTGAGGCTTTGCAGGTTCAGGATGCAAGCTGCTTGTAGATCTACCATTCTTGGATCTGGAGGATGGTGGCCTCTTTCCCACAGCTCCACTAGGCAGTGACCTAGTGGGGGATCTGTTTAGGGTCTTCAACCCTACATTTTTCCTCTACACTGCTCTAGTAAAGGCTTCCTGTGAGGGCTCCACCCTTGCAGCAGGCTTCTGCCTGGTCACACAGGCTTTCTTGCATGTTCTTTGATATCTAGGAGGGAGCTGCCAAGCCTCCTTCACTCTTGCATTCCATGCACCTGAAGGCTTAACACCACATGAAAGCGACCAAGGCTTACAGTGGCTTATGGTTTCCAAAGCAGTTACTGGGGCCCTTTGAGCCAAGTCCAGAGCCAGAGCAACCAGAATGTGGGAAGCAGTGACCTGAGGTTGCACAGGGCAGTCGGGCCCATGACTAGGCCTCCAAATCCATTTGTTTTTCTTAGGCTTCTGGGCTTATGATGGGAGGGACTTCCTCAGATACTTCTGAAATGACTTTGAGGCTTTTTTCTCATTATCTTGGATATTAGCTCTTGGTTCCTTTTTAGTTAAGCTAATCTCTCTAGCAAATGGCCACTCCAAAGCCTGCTTGTGTTATCTCCTGAAAATGACTTTTCCTGTTCTATCACATGGACAAGCTGCAAAATTTCCAAACTTTTTTGGCTCTACTTCCCTTTTAAATATAAGTTCCAACTTTAAGTTCTTTCTTTGCTCCTGCATCTGAGTATAGATTGTTAGAAGCAGTCAGGCTACATCTTGAACACTTGCTGCTTGGAAATTTCTTCCACCATATATCCTAAGTCATGACTCTTCGATTCAAAATTCTACAAATCTCTAGGGCATGAAGGCAAAGCAGCCAATTTCTTTGATAGGGCATAACATGGGTGACCTTCACTCCAGTTCCCAATAATTTCCTCATTTCCACCTGAGACTCCTCAGCCTGGCCTTCACTATTCATATTTCTATCAGTGTTTTGGTCACTACCATTTAACCACTCTCAAAGAAGTTCCATATTTTCCCTTATCTTCCCATCTTCTGAGTGCTCCAAATTCTTCCAACCTCTTCCTGTTACCAGTTCCAAAGCTACTTCCACATTTTCAAATATCTTGATAGCAAAATCCCACTCCCTAGTAGAAATTTTCTGTGTTAGTCTGTGTTACTATAAGGGAATACCTGATACTAGGTAGCTTATATAAATAAAAAGAGGTTTAATTGGCTCAGAGTTCTGCAGAATGTACAGGAAATGTGGTACTGAAATCTGCTTCTTGTGAGGACTCAGGAAGCTTGCAATAATGGTGAAAGGTTAAGGGAAACAGATGTATCACGTAGCAAGAGAGACCAACCAAGCAAGTAGAAGGAGCTCCCAGACTTTTAAACAACCAGATCTTGCATGAATTAATTGAGCAAGAACTCACTCATCACCAAGGAGATGGTGCTAAACCATTCATTTGGGATCCATCAGATAATCCAGTCACCTCCTACCAGACCCCACCTCCAACACTGGGAATCATAGTTCAACATGAGATTTACAAGGGACAAAACATCCAAACCATATCAGATAGCAAATACTTACATTGTTGGTGGTTGTCTTTTTACCCCCTTAATACTATGCCTAAAAATTAGTTGTATGATCCATTTAAAAATCAACAGTAAATAATTACATTCCTGAAAAAAGTTGAGCTTGTATAATAACACATCTTAGAAATTTTTGTTTACCTCTCTTGTGAAACTCTAGAAATATTCATATTAACTCAGAATGTTCTGTTTAGTCTTATCAATAAACATTGATTACATATTAAATGGAATTTGTTGGACAAAAAATAAAAAAAGCATGAGTGTCCCTGGAGATAATTATTATATGGATAAGCAGTTATACTCCATATGTATCAAATAATCAAGAAGCAAGCTCAGCTGCTCACTGCTTGTAACAAGAACAAAGTGCAGTGAAAGGAAAATTACTTTATTCCAGGGCTTGCAGTGAGGAAATGGCCAAGGCTAGTGCCTTAAAACCGTTTCAAACTTTAGGCTGGGGAGAGGGGCTTAAAAAGGGAACTTTGAATGGGAGGCATGCTTGAGTGGCACTGGGTACAAGGTCTGTGTGTCTTGTACCAGTGGCTATCTTGAGTTACGGTTAGCCTAGAGTGTGGGCTGGCATCATCTCAACAAGGTTGTTGACTAACTACCTTGAGGTAATCTCTGGAATTTTGTGTCTGGGTCTTCATGCTTGGTCTGTCTCAAAATTAGCTTCTGGAACTTTTAAGAAAGCACAACTTGTAAGTGTGCATGGGGTAAGTTTAACAAGTACACAGTTAGATAAATGTTCATAGTATCAAGGAAGTGTGTGGTGAGAGAGGGACATAGTGTTCCAAAGAAGACCTCAAGGCTATATTTTAAAACTAAGGAGGAAAAAAGAAGGTTTCTGCAGTATGCTTCAAGGTTACATGTGGAGCCTAGGGGGAAAGGAGAAAAAGGAAAGAAGAAAAAGACAATTCTCAAAAGAAGAGATACAACTTGCCAACAAACATATGAAAAATGTTCAATATCACTAATTAACATGAAAATGAAAATTAAAGCCATGAGATACCACCTTTCTCCTGCAAGAATGGCCATAGCTAAAATAATCAAAATATAATAGATGTTGGTGTGGATATCATGAAAAGGGAACACTACACTGCCGGTGGAAGTGTAAAGTAGTACAACTGCTATGGAAAACACTATGGAGTTTCCTTAAAGAATGAAGAGCAAAATAACCATCTGATCCAGCAATCTCACTAGTGGGTATCTACTCACAGGACATTTGCATATGCATGTTTATAGCAGCACAATTAGCAATTGCAAAAGTATGGAACCAGCCTAAATGCCCATCAACCAATGAGTAGATAAAGAAAATGTGTTATATGTACATCATGGAATACTGCTCAGGCCTAAAAAATGAAATAATGGCATTTGCAGCAACCTGGATAGAGTTGGAGACCGTTATTCTAAGTGAAATAACTCAAGAATGGAAAACCAAGTATTGTATGTTCTCATTTACAAGTGGGGTCTAAGCTATGAGACTGCAAAGCCATAGAATGATGTAATAAACTTTAGGGACTTGGAGACAAGAGTGGATGAGGGGTGAGAAATAAAAGACTACACATTGCGTACAGAGTACACTGCTCCAGGGTAGGTGCACCAAAATCTCAGAAATTACCACCAAAGAACTTACCCATGTAACCAAAAAAACACTTATTCCCCTAAAACTTTTGAAATTAGAAAAGAAAAGAAAATGTTTAATGTATTTTGAAGCTAAAATGCTCATTACAGTATTGGCTATCATGATCCAATGAGAAAACGAGATTACCAAGAACATCTAAAGGGATAAACTTATTTACATATTCTAGTAGCAACTTGAGGGAAAATAAATCCAGTGGATCTTAGAGATAGGATTTCTGGCATATTTCAAAAGTACAAATTCAGCTTTGCAGAGAGAACTTCAGTTATTTATTCATTAATCCCCTTGCTCGGTAAATATTTGTTAATACTTCCAGATGACACTATTTCCTTCAAAGCACATGATTAATAATTAATATTTAAATAATAACCGACTTTCTCTAACTTACTAATTTAGTGTTTAATAATTTCCTCCAAAACATATTATTCATTTCCTTTGTCACTGCCCTACTTGAGAGCCTCCTGAATCTCACGTAAACTATTCACCAGTGGTCTTCCTATCCTTGGTCTTCTATTACTAAAGTCCATTTCAACATTGCTGTCAAAGTTACAGCTGCACATGTAAAAATCTGGTCATGCCACTTTTCTGTCTGTCATGGTATATTTACCCTTCGTACCTAGAGAATAAAATCCAGGGCTCCTTACAATTTGGCCACAATATTTATAGTTCTCTATGTTCAACTGTTATCCACCTCCTTCCAAATAACCATATTGAACTTCTCAACATTTTCTCTTTTTTTTTTTGTACAAATCTTTCATTGGACATATAGTTATCCATTTCTTTTGGGTAAATATATAAGAATGAGATGATTAGGTTGTATATTATATCTATATTTAATTTTTTTAGTATATTTCATGTTCTCAAGTACATGTGCACAACGTGCAGGTTTGTTACATATGTATACATGTGCCATGTTTGTGTGCTGCACCTATTAACTTGTCATTTACATTAGGTATATCTCCTAATGCTATCCCTCCCCAGTCTCCCCACCCCACAACAGGCCCCGGTGTATGATGTTCCCCTTCCTCTGTCCAAGTGTTCTCATTGTTCAATTCCCACCTATGAGTGAGAACATGTGGTGTTTGGTTTTCTGTTCTTGTGATAGTTTGCTGAGAATGATGGT
>NW_012103588.1:180297-193314 GCF_000951045.1 Mandrillus leucophaeus
AGCAATGGCAACAAAAGCCAAAATTGACAAATGGGATCTAATTAAACTAAAGAGCTTCTGCACAGCAAAAGAAACTACCATCAGAGTGAACAGACAACCTACAGAATGGGAGAAAATTTTTGTGATCTACTCATCTGACAAAGGCCTTATATCTAGAACCTACAAAGAACTCAAACAAATTTACCAGAAAAAAAAAACAACCCCATCAAAAAGTGGGCAAAGGATATGAACAGACACTTCTCAAAAGAAGACATTTATGCAGCCAACAGACACGTGAAAAAATGCTCATCATCACTTGCCATCAGAGAAATGCAAATCAAAACCACAATGAGCTACCATCTCACACCAGTTAGAATGGCAATCATTAAAAATTCAGGAAACAACATTTTCTCTTTGACACCTTTGTGCCTCTGCTCACAATGTTCCTTTAACATGGAGTAGCTTTTCCTCCATTTTTTGCCTGAAATATCCTATTCATCATTCAAAGCCTGGTTCAAGTATCACTTTCTCTTTGAAGCAGAGTGGTTGCTCATTCCTTACAATCTTAGATTTATTATTAACAGGAAAATTTATTTGTAGTACCTGAGCCTCCACTCAGTGAAGGAGAGGCTGTTGCTCAAAATGTGTTGAGTGAAATAGTAAAACGAGTTGCAGAAATGTGATGGGAACATTCTAGAGAACATTTATCAAGTCTTGATAAAAGTCCTATATGTGTATTCTTTTTTTGCAATTAAAAGTTTTATTAATATAAATATTTGTGACTCAAAATTTAGAAACTAGAGAAAATTTAGAGATTTTTAGGAACTATGAGTTTGTGAGTTATTTCATGAACACAGGTTATAAAACTAAAAGAAAATTTTGCTAAAATGTAATTTACACAGTTAATCTGCAGGTGATGAAATTGAGGTTACAGAGGGGCTAATTTATGATAGAATGAGGAGTAGAACCCACATCTTCAGACTTGACTTATGCAAAACCTTCTGGTTAGTCCGGAAGCAGTACTTCCAAGGAATCAAGATCAAAGAGTAAATATTCTAGTGTTGTTTATAGTAGAGTGACTCATTGTTAAGGAGGCAATGATTTTAAGATTATTCAGAAAGGAATTTCTAGAGAAAAAGAAAAGGTAGAATTGATTTTCTAAGTGATGTGTATTTCTATGAATATACTTTTTTATATTCTATATTCCCAGAATATAGGAGGCTGCTGAATGCATACATTTTAGATGCTCAAATATAATGTAATACCACAATTTTAATAAATTTTACCATAGGTCCCTCTTCTTCATAAACACTTAAAAATCTATCATATAACTGTACATTTTGGCATCATTTTAGTTTGTGACTTTTTCTATGTCTAATAACCTTTATTTGTATTAGATAAATTAGTTTGGGTTGGTGGTTTTGGTAGCAATGTTATTCTTTTTGGTTATTTGATTTTTAAAAAGATTTGTGACTTCACCTGTGGCAATGTTGTTTTTCATATTCTACTTTTGAAACATGTGTCCTCTAGTGAATCATTTTAATGAGAAGTTCCTGGAGTATGGCTTATTTCTTAATTTACAAGTTTGTTTTGCATCGCTCTTGGAACGACATAGTTAATAAAGGGTGAGGTATATAGACAAAAGTAATGTTTTGGAAAGTTCTATCACAAGATGCAATGCAACTCCCATGGTGTCTTTTCCTATGAAAACTATAAACAGGGAATACTGAGAAGCTATCAGACATTAGGGACTTTCTTTCTTCTTTCTGCCTTTTTGGGGGTTGGGGTGGATAAGAAATGAATTTGACATTAAGGCAACTAGGGAACAGATAACTTTTACCATTTTGGGTTCCACAGTCCGAAACAGGCATTGTAATATTTCTTTTCTTTTCTTTTTTTTGGGGGGGGGGTGATGTACAACTTAGACAAGTTGTAGATTTTTCGTGTCTCCTTTCATCGTCATCAGACCACTTATCAAGTTTGCATAAAATACATTCGTTAACAATGTACATTGTTGTCTGAGTTTTCTCTCAGCTAGAAACTGACTGTTTGCAATGGCCCCCATCTTCACAGGTTATGGGGATCTTAATCAGTTTTCAACCTATTTTCCAGAGGCCTTGAGGGTAGAGATGGCTTTTGGAATTTAGATATCCAAACTTAGACTGGTTAGTAAGCCCCAGGCATTGTCATCCTTGGCCACATACACTACTCGCCCTCACCTACCTGTTTTTTATTTTATTTTATTTTTGTTGGCAAATGCCAGACACTAACTTTCTTATTCTGAAAACTATACCCAAGGTGAGACACAGGTTAAACAAGATGTTCATTGTCATAACCTCTGAATTTTTAAATATGTTTCCTTTATAGTTTATTTAAAAATGCATTCTTCGCCAGGCACAGTGGCTCATGCCTCTAATCCCAGCACTTTGGGAGGCCGAGGCAGGTGGATCATGAGGTCAGGAGATCGAGACCATCCTGGCTAACATGGTGAAACCCCATCTCTACTAAAAATACAAAACAAAACAAAAAAAAAATCAACCGGGTATGGTGGCATGCACCTGTAGTCCCAGCTTCTTGGGAGGCTGAGGCAGGAGAATTGCTTGAACCTGGGAGGCGGAGGTTGCAGTGAGCCGAGACTGTGCCACTGCACTATAGTCAGTGCAACACAGCAAGACTCCAAATAAAAAAAAAAAAAAAAAAAAAGCAAAAATGCATTCTTAAATTGGATTGATTAATGTCATGATAGCTTTCATTTACCTTAAAATATGCAGTGTGCTATTGTGTGTTTGCTATTTGAGTGAGGCCTACATCCCACATGCTAAGAGCATTCTATTCAAGAATTTCAGTCCACAGCTGACAAGCAGGCTTTCTAATGAGAGTTCCATGCTTGATATGGTTTGACTGTGTTCCCACCAAAATCTCATCTTGAATTGTAGTCCCCATAATCCTCACATGTTGTGGGAGGGACCCAATGGGAGGTAATAGAGCCATGGGGTTAGTTACCCCATGCTGCTATTATCATGATAGTGAGTGACTTCTCACGATATCTGATGGTTTTATTAGGGGCTTTTTCCTGTTGCTGGGCACTTTTCCTTGCTGCCATCGTGTGAAGAATGACATGTTTGCTTTCCCTTCCACCATGATTGTAAGTTTCCTGAAGCCTCCCAGCCATGCTGAACTGTGAGTCAATTAAACCTCTTTCCTTTATAAATTGCCAGTCTCGGGTATGTCTTTATTAGCAGCATAAGAATGTATTAATACAATGCTTTAGCAGGTACTAATGCAAGCACTTATATTACCCATATGTAGCTTATCCATAGATGTTGGAAATATATTCAAAATAAGAATGTTATTAATAGATATTATTCATGAATAGCATACTATATGGGAAAATGGTTTTTTAGAGGTGAAAATAGTGACTGACTGATCAGCATCATTAATGTAAAAAGAGAGCTCTAATTGGTAAGATTAAAGTTCTTAAGAATATGTGGATTGGTTAAACTTCTTTTAGAGACATAAACATGACCAGGGTATAAGAATCCAGGGAGGCCTGAAGCTTGTAGCAATAAAAGTGATGCTAAGGACGTGAGCCCTAAACAAACTGGTTCTAGCCATTGACTGAGAGAAACTCTAAGGATATGTTTGCGTTGAGTGAATTTTTCACTTCAGATGTTAAAGGGAGCACTTAACTGTACCAAGAACTGGGACTTACTCAAGCTTTAAATAATATTTTGTATGACCTGACTTGTGTCCACTTGTCAATGTATTGGTTAGTCATGTCTACATTTGTGAGAGAATTTGATCTATGATTTGCTTTCTCTATGGTCTGGTAGCCAAATAATATACTGTAAATAACCTAAGAATTATGCATAGTAAATAGATTTAAGATCAGTTCATAATTGTTTAGGGAGCATTTACCAAGCACTAAGTACTTTCCACACATTGTTGAATCTTCAGCTTCCAATGTCTGCACCGAAAAGGTGTGCTCTACAGTAGTCCTCACAACACTGCTAAGAATGCTGTTGTTGTTTGTTTTGGTTTTGATTTTGGTAAGCTCACTGTGAATAATGTGGTGCTTATCGTTGTCATTATTTAGAGAAAGGGAAATAAGATGATCAAATCCATCTATGAGATGGGTAAAATTACCCTGTTTTGCAGATGAGGAAACTAAGTCACAAGGGTACTTAAGTGACTACTCTAGGTCACAGAGCTAGAAAGTGGCCAATTTGGGATTCAGTTGGTATTTGAGTGACTCTAAAAATCCATTCTTTTAACCATAATATTTTAGTGTATCCCTTAATAGTACTTTGTTGTTAAATGGGAACATTTATGGGCTAGGAAAGCAGTTAAACATTTCTGATAATACAGCATAGTATTTACATTGCAGAGTTTCCTTATGTAGTCAAAAGGTAAAAAAGTAACTTGTCTCATCCTAGGGCATGCTGGATAGCTACCCGGACTACAGAATAATTAGACACCTTTCAAAGAAGTACTTACAGCGTGGAAAATGTCCTTAGGGACTTTGATTCAATGACTGATTTCATGACAATGAAGGGCTCCGAAAGCAGAACGAGGTTCCTTTATGTAGAGTAAAGGAAATAGGCTAGCACTGGACCTTTTTGGTGCAGACATTGGAAGCTGAAGATTATCTGTACTGATTTTCCCCCTAATCCCCGTTATTGGG
Source organism: Mandrillus leucophaeus (assembly GCF_000951045.1). NCBI lineage: Eukaryota > Metazoa > Chordata > Mammalia > Primates > Cercopithecidae > Mandrillus > Mandrillus leucophaeus. The sequence goes on from NW_012103588.1 coordinate 184,961, forward strand.
TTACTGGTTACCGACCTTAGTATAACTTGAACAATGTCGTCTCTGTAACCTTTGTGTTGGCTTATCTTGATCAACTATCAGTGCAAAGTGAGAAGCTGCCTTTCATCTGATTTCCAATGGTGTTAACTAGAAAAAGAGAAACTAAAAAGTTTGCGCTGAGCAGAAATAGGTAGTCAAGGTATTAAAGCACTAACAGTGAACCTAAAAAAGGTATTTGAAGAAAGAAGGATTCCTGGAGAGAAGGTTCACTAAAAAATAGCCTACACCGTAGGATATTGTGAACAAAGAGAGTTGGCTAAAATCTGGATTATTTGCTATGGTACAAAGTTTTTCTGTTTGAACTTCAATGAAAAGTTTTTCGTCAATTTATCCTTGCACTGAAACTTTCCTCTTAAATCTAATGCATCAAAGATCTAGCATTGTTAAGGAAGAAATCCTTGAACTCTAAGCAGGGCTGGAAAAAAAAAAAAGATAATGGTACATAAATCTTCCTCTCTGGAAAAAATAAATAAATAAAGCCAGTTTGACTTTTGGAGACCAGTTAAATCAGTTAGAAGAAGAGAGAAAGAGCTTTCTAGCCAAGGAGGGAGGAGAAAGTGAACAAGGAAGTTGTAAAACACAATACGATTATTTTACAATGGCTTATTAAATGAAAGGAGGTAGCACTTTGCTTGTCTAACATAGATCGTTTTACACGGTGCCACAGTAGAAATAACATCAGCTTTGTGATACACAGACCTCAGTTTAAGGCCTGGCTCTACCACTTTCTACCTGGGAAATTCATGGCAGCTTCTTAACTCCCAGTACTTACCTCACAGTAGTATTGGGGCCTCTGTGTGACAGTAACCTTCTGTTTGACTTTGGCCAACTTAACCCCTATGTCTCAGAGGCTTCGTCTCTTAAATGGAAATAGTAATGCTTCATTGTTCCATTCTAGAACATTTTTCTGCACATGGGGACAAAACATACAGAACTAATGTTCCTAGTGGTTTTTGTTCTCTCAAATGAGGATAACAATGACCACCTATAGTAGTGGCATTTCGAAGATTAAGTCTTAATGTATTTAAGGTCCGTAATTCTTAAGCAGACAATAAATGCTACATAATAAGCATGCAGTAAATATTAGAGCTACATTATTAAATTCATGCAAAATCTATTGGTGGCATTAACTTAGTACTTACTTTTGTAGAGAAAAATATATGCCACGGCAGACAACATACAGGAATATCATCTCATATCTGAATTGTGCTTGTGATTTTTCAAAGCATAATCACATTTTAATGGATAAGGGCATGCATACATCATAATTCTCACCTTCCAGAAAAGGAGGATGAGATCCAAAGAACTTTAGTGATGTTAACCAGAGATGATGTAATTTTAAATAGGGAAGTCAGGGCTGGAATCTGAATACCTGAATCCTATCCTAGTGATCTTCTCATTACACCTTTTTCTTGTGTTTGTTTGTTTGTTTGTTTGTTTGTTTGTTTTGCTGTTCTATAGGTCTGGCATACTTTTCCAGAAATCCTGTGTTAGAGTAAACTATAAGAAGGAGAAATATGCAATCAAATGATATTTTGAAAATCTTATGAGTTTATGATGTGTTCTTATCCTGAGTTTATTGTTGCAGTTTTTTGAATGTGAAAAAAGATAAATTATCTGTTACATTCAGAGAGGAACAGAGAGAACACACTTGTGCTAAATTGAGTGAACTCGTGCCACTATCAGTTTTGAGTTTTGAACTAATTTCAGACCCATGAAAGTTGAAAATTAACAAAATGCTTTGCATTTTTCAAAAAAAACTGAAATTTTTAAAAAGCACAAATCAAATTTATCCACTCTAAATAACTACGGAAAGATAAATATTTTGATCAAAAAAACAAATTGGAATATAAAAAAAATTATTAAATTTTCTGTGAAACATGTCTATTTAGAATAGAGTAATTGGTTACTGACTCTATATTGTTTAAAAGTGTTGGGATTATAGAATTAAGCCTGAACTCACTTTGATTCCTCAATATAGTTTGTTTCACCTACCCAGTTAAATACCTTAATATTTGATAATTCTTTTTCTTTGCAATATCAAAATACTTTTAGAAAGTAACAGAAATTTACAGCATTGTGTAAATATAATATTTGTCTATTTTAGTTCAGTCCAGCTGAATTTCCATCATGAAGAGTCTGCAATGCCAGGCATGATGCTTTTCCCAGATAACTACAGTCTCTGCCTTTGAAGAATCCAATGTCTGAGCTTTATGGCAATAAAAGCTCATAGTTGCTATCATTCATTGACCTCTTGCAATGTATGAGCTGCTCTGGCAAGAGTTTTGAACACGTTTTCTGATTTAATCCCATTGTCCAAGGTTTTGGAAACAGTGTTTTATTAGCCCAGTTTATAGATGAGGGAACAGTGGCTTAGAATAAGGAACTTATACTGAGATACTAACCTCATAAGTGGTTTAATCTATCTGATATGGTTTGACTGTGTCTCCACCCAAATCTCAACTTGAATTGTATCTCTCAGAATTCCCACAGGTTGTTGAGAGGGACCCAGGTGGAGGTAATTGAATCATGGGGGCTGGTCTTTCCCATGCTATTCTTGTGATAGTGAGCAAGTCTCATGAGATCTGATGGGCTTATCAGGGGTTTCTGCTTTTGCTTCCTCGTTTTCTCATGCTGCCATGTAAGAAGTGCATTTCGCCTCCTGCCATGATTCTGAGGCCTCCCCAGCCATGTGAAACTGTAAGTCCAATTAAACCTGTTTTTCTTCCCAGTCTCAGGTATGTCTTTATCAGCAGCATGAAAACGTATGAATACACTATTCTTAATTGATATGCCAACACAAATATAGAGACACATATCAACATATATACACAAAATGCAAACAAAATTGTTTGCAGCTCTAAGTAGATGTAAGTATACTTTTCCTTCTTCAGTGGAAACAAAGGTATCGTAATTGTTTCTGCCTACAGGTTATGCTTCAACATTGATTATGTGATAGTAGCATCACCGTTGTGCAGAGAAGGCAATACATTAGTAATCATAGAGGGGTGCAAAAATCCATCATGGCTAGTAACTCAAATCTCAAATGCTCTGACCTTGACCCTATAGCCTTGATTTTTATTATAAAAAAGATTATAACCAAAATTATGGTTAAACTTTAGGTTGACTTAAAGGTCTTTAATTATTTTTAATGATTTAAGATCATTAAAGATCTTTAAATCAATCTAAAGTTTGTTAAAGATAATGAAACTTCTCATCTTAACTCTATCTTGTGCTTTTTCTAGGAAACCATAGTAATAAGAAATGCCTCAAATATACTCAGAACTGTATTTTATAAAGGGATCACAAACACACAGTGCCAGAAGACCTTAGACAAGAGTGTATGAAGGGCACAAAGGTAGGAGAGAAGTTAGTGAAGACATAGTACTCGAAAAATAATAGACTTTCCCCTCTTGTATTTCAATTTTTGAGAGCGAAAACTTGTGACAGAATATTTAGAAACATATTAGAGATACATAATTTCGTCCTTATTTATTTATTTATTTATTTATTGAAACAGAGTCTTGCTCTGTCGCTCAGGCTGGAGTCCAATGGCCTGATCATGGCTCACTGCAACCTCTACATCCTGGTCTCAAATTATTCTGCCTCCACCTCCCAAGTAGCTGTGACTACAGGCATGTACCACCATGTCTGGCTAACTTTTTATTTCTTTGTAGAGATAGGGTTTTGCCATGTTGTCCAGGCTGGTCTCAAGCTCCTGGACTCAAATGACCTACCTGCCTTAGCCTCCCAAAGTGCTGAGATTACAGGTGAAAGCCACCATGCTAGGCCTCATTCATGCATTTAAATAGTAAAGTGAGTGATTGTGTTCTAAATTTGCTAAGGCTTCTGTAACAAAGTAATGCAGACTGGGTGGCTTAAGTAACAGAAATTTATTTTCTCACATTCTGGAGGATGGTAGTCCAAGATCAAAGTACCAGCAGAGTGGTTTTGTCTTCCTTGGTTTGTAGATGGCCATCCTCTTGCTGCCTCATCACAGTGTGTCTGTGCACAGCTGGTGGCTCTCCGTGTATCTAAATTTCCACTTCTTATAAGAAAACAGTCAGAATGGAATAAAGTCTTCCTCAGTGACCTCATTTTAACTCATTACCTCATGCCCTGTCTCCAGATACAGTCACATTCTGAGTTACTGGGTGTTAGGGTTTAAAGACATGAATCTGGATGAGGGGACACAATTCATCCTATAGAAGTGACTTTAATTGCAAAGAGCGTAGTTTCTTTAAACCTAGAATCTAGTGCAACTTCTTCAAAATTTTCACTCTATATAAATTAACCATGATCTAATTTGCTAATGAAATGCATTTATTTATTAAAAATAACATTCCTGAATTAGCTTAAAAGGACAATATACACATATATGTGTACATATTTGAGTATATATAAATGCATACACACACTAAACATATATGTTAGAGTGTTGGAGAGACAGCAAGGCAGGTATGGTTATAGCTACCTGTTATTCACCCACATATTTACAACCAAAAGTATAGGTTTTATTTATTGACCAATTAGATGTGGCCAAATGAATAACCAAAACAGTACATTTTCATCATGCTGAAATCTTTCCTTTTAAAAATGCACTTGACTAAGTTTCTCTTTCAGATTAACCTACAATTTTATTTCTACATTCAACTTCATTTTTGGAAACATTTAAATAGACTAAAATAAATTATTTGCAGTTGTACTGTGAGTTCAAAGTAATCTCAAGTACGTTAATTAAGAGATCCCATTGTTGTGGATAGTATTTTCCAAAAATGGCTATAACAATGTTCCCAGTCCGACAGACCCTTGTAACTTTCCAGTCAAGAGGTAGTTTATCCCTCCTCTAGACACAGTGTTTAAAACTTCATGGGCCTTTGTGAATGCTTGAACAAATAGAATGCAGCAGAATTGATACTATGGGACTTCGGAGAACATGTCATTAAAAAAATATATAGTCTCTCTCTCTCTCTCTCTCTCTCTCTCTCTCTTTCTTTTTCTCTATTTCTCATTCTGGAACCCTGAGCAACTATGTAAGAAGTCTGGCTGCCATGATGCCGCCATGTTGGAGGGACCACATGGACATACCATGAAGATATATAGAGAAATGCTCTAGGAACCTCAGCTGTTCCATCTTTCAGCTATTTGAGTCTTCCTAGGCCAAGGGCCAGATATATAAACAAAGAAGACTTGATGATGACTCCAGCCTTAGTCAACGTCTAACTGCAAGCACATGAGAGACTTTCAACCAGAACTATGCAGTGGAGCTGCTCCTGAACTCCTGGCCCATAGAAACCATGGAAGATAATAAATGATTGCTTTTTTCCCTAAATGTGTGGTAGCATTTCTCAGTGAAACCATCTGTGCCTAGTATTTTCTTTCTGAAAATGTTTCAAGCTCTAAATTCAATCCTTAATTGAATTTTATATCTATGTATCTATAGACATATACAAATATCTATATATATGCAAGATAATTCAGATAATTCAGGTTCTCTCCTTCATTTAAAATATGCATTGGCAGTTTGTGTTTGTTAAGGAATGTGTCTAATTCATTCAAATTATTGAATTTATAGGCATAAGCTTCTTCTCAATATTTCTTCACTAGTCTCTAGATATCTACAAGATCTGTAGTGATGTTATTACTCTCATTCCTGATACTAGTAATTTGTGTCTTCTCTTTTCTCTTGGTAACTCTGGGTGGTGGTTTGTTAATTTTACTGATCTTTTCAAAGAATCCAGATTTTGATGTTAATGATATTTTTTCTACTATTGTTTGTTTTATTTTTCATTGATGTCTGTTCTTGTCTTTATTACTTCCTTTTTTGGCTTTCTGTGGGTTTAGTTTTTTTTTTTAATTTTTACTGTTTCTTAAGGTGGAAACAGATAAGCAATCTGAGATATTTCTTCTTGTCTAGTGTGAACATTCAATGCTACAGTTTATCTTCTAAGTAGTGCTTCCCCTGCCTCCTACATATTTTGATATGCTATGTTTTTATATTTATTTACTTCAAAATATTTACTAACTTCCCTTTTGACTTCCTTTTCAACATAGGGGATATTAAGAAGTGTGCATTTTGACCAGAAATATCTGGGAGTTCCTGTTGCTTTGCATCAGTGTTAGCCATACGAAGCATTAACACTTGGCATTGTGTTTTTCTTTTAGCCATTCTAATAGTCGTCCAATGGCATCTCAATATGATTTTAGTTACATTTCATAAGGGATTAACATGATGGCTAATTTTATGTATCAGCATTACTAGGCTATAGTACCCAGTTTCCTGATCAAACATTTCCTGACCCAGCCATGCCACATCTTCGTGTTTATTCTAGAGAAATACAAACTCCTTTTTCCCAGTTACTCTTTATTTCCTTACCTTCTTAATTTTTTCAAGATCTTTTTTATTGGTAATTTAACTATATTAGTTATTTACTTATTTACTTTTTCTGATGATGATATATACAGTTTAGAAACTTCTGCTTGTCCATGGCCCTACCTCTAGCATCCAGAGGAGTGCAGAGCACATGGTGGATAGAGCATGAAATGTATTGCTTTATAGATAAATAATAACAATGGACATTGTTTGGGAAGAGACAAGGATTAAGAGTATGTAGGATGACTAGGACAAGAATAAATGGCATGTGATGGTAAATGCAGAATGTCTTTGTCTTTACAAAAGTGCAATATTGTTTGTACTTAGACTAAGATGCTGGGATGGAGAGTGGGGGCTGCCCGGACAGAGCTATAATCAGGGAATTCAAGGCCTGCCACTGTCAGTGACTTACTTTGTTTCCTTGGAGTTTTTTCACCCTAACCTGTATTCTGTCTTTCACAAATAAATTTAAGTTTATGTTATCGTTTAAAAAACCCAAGGCATACAAGTATTTTTGGATAAAATGAATATATCTATGAATCTATTGAGAATAAAGGTAGCATGTTAAAACTCCCATCAACATTCTGTTTCTTCACACTTCTATTTTAACAGTTTTTATTGCACATACATATACTGATACAATCAGCTTTATTGAAGCATAATTTATGTATAAAAATTTACCAGTTTTAAGTACGTGCTTCAGTGGATTTTGAAAAAATGTAAAATTTAACCGCAACCTCTGAACCTGACCAAAACATTTTCGTTACCTGAGAAAGTTTTATTATGTCCCCTTGCAGTCAGTCTCCTCCCCTAACCTTTAGGACCTGTTAACTGTAGTTTTCTATCACGATAACTTTACTTTTTTCTAGAATTTTATGTAAATTGGTTGATATGATTATATATAGTGTTTGTGTTTGGTTTCTTTCACTTATGTTTTGAAGATTCATTTAATTTGTTTCATGAATCAATTTATTTCCTTTTATCTATCATTTCCTTTCCTTGAATCAATTTTATTCCTTTTTATTGCAGAGTAGTTACAATGGACTGAATATTCATGTTCTCCAAAATTTGTATGTTGAAATTCTAACCCCCAATGTGATGGTATTATGAGGTGGGAATGTTGGAAGGTAATTAATTTAAGGCTGGAACCCTCATGAATGGGACGAGCACTCTTCTAAAAGGGATGCCAGAGAGCTCTGTTGCTGTCTTTCAACCACTTGAGAATACAATAAGAAGATGGTAGTCTGCAATTGAGAAGAAGGCCCTCGCTGGAACGTGACTATGCTGACACCCTGATTTTGAACTTCTAGCTTCTAGACTGAAATAAATAAATTTCTGTTGTTTATAAGCCACTCAGTCTGTGATAAATTGTTATAGGAGCCCAAATTAAGACCATAATATTCATTATACGTATATACAACAATTTCTTTATTCATTTACAAGTGGATGGACATTTGAGTTGTTTCCACACCTTTTCTTTTTATTATTATACTTTAAGTTCCAGGGTACATGTGCACAACGTGCAGGTTTGTTAACATATGTATACATGTGCCATGTTGGTGTGGCACACCTATTAACTCATCGTTTACATTAGGTATATCTCCTAATGCTATCCCTCCCCCATTCCCCCATCTCGTGACCAGCCCCAGTGTGTGATGTTCCCCACCCTGTATCCAAGTGTTCTCATTGTTCAATTCCCACGTATGAGTGAGAACATGTGGTGTTTGGTTTTCTGTCCTTGAGATAGTTTGCTCAGAATGATGGTTTCCAGAGTCATCCATGTCCCTACAAAGGACATGAACTCATCCTTTTTTATGGCTGCATAGTATTCCATGGTGTATATGTGACACATTTTCTTAATCCAGTCTATCATTGATGGACATTTGGGTTGATTCCAAGTCTTTGCTATTGTGAATAGTGCCGCAATAAACATACGTGTGCA